>NC_138738.1:9705906-9968406 GCF_965113295.1 Leuciscus leuciscus | reverse complement strand
CTCAGGTAGACCTTATCAGAGACAGAAGCCAATATGTTGTGTTAAGTCGTGGAATTCCATTCTCCAAAGGTTTCCTTCTATAGTGAAGGTTTCCAAAGGTTTCCTTCTATAGTGAAGGTTTCCAAAGGTCTCCTTCTACCTCTGCAATAGTGGAACTTACAACACAGTCCTCCATGGTCATCCAAAGAGTGTGCGGTGGACTCCATGAACCATAATGTATATTGGTTCATGATAACTGGAGGGATGCATTGATATAAAAAATTCTGGTTGATGCCGATTTATCATTTAAAATGCTACAAGGGAATTTAGGCATCATTGCATTATGAAAAATGGATATTCATTTTAGATATTGGCTAAAGATTACATTATTAAATGTTTTGTGTTTTTGAAGATTAACTTGTGAGTGTTAGATTACAGTAAAACTAATCTAAATATAATCATGAGCATGCATAGTTAAAACAAAAATGAGCATGCATAGTTAAATATCCAATATCGCTGCAATGCATGGAGGTCTCAGACCACATACTGTACTCAATTTCCAACTAAAGGAACTAAGCTTGTTGGGGGAAGAGGAAAATAAAGCATGACACCCCAGTTTTAGTAGTAGTATTTAAATATAAGACTCGGGGAGGCCCCAAGAGAACTCTCTGAGAGACAAAAATTCATAAGAAATCCACCCTGTAAAAACAGGGCTGAAACAATAATAATAACAAAGGACCTAGGAATGTATCCAGGGCATTGAACCTCAGGGAAACCCTCCAGCCAGCTCAGCAGAGACTGCAGCCTGGTCATATCCATACAGCTGTACAGATGCTGTTTTATTGAGGAACTACTGTGACTTGGCAACACTTACTGTGTTTGGATTTATTGTATGTGAGCCCTTTTAGCGTTTGCGGATTTGGAGCATGGACATGCATCCGGTAGAAAGCCAATTATATTTACAAAATCTTCTGAGATGTTGATAAGTATTCAGGCTGTTTCTGTTATGTTGTTTCCCTTATTATCTTCAATAATGTTAATAATCCAACAGAGTTGCATTTCATTTATTGTACTGACAAGTTCAACTGTTCCATAAGAATTCCAGAAACTACTGTAAATAAAACAAATAGGCAATAAAACATTGCGACCAACAGTCCCGGTGGGCTAATGAAAAGGTTCTGGCCTCCTAAGCTTAGAATTGTGGGTTTAAGTCTCATCTGGGATGCGTTTCTGCAGAGTTGTTCAGTTTAAGTGCCCAAAACCAAGAGTTTGCAACACAGCTACATTGGCTACTTTGGGTAGCCCCACCCCAAACCCATGCAGTCGGTTGAGCCGAATGCAGATGTGGAAACTTGTCTGAAACGGTCATTATTTTTGCAGTTACATTTAGTGCTGCAAAAGGCATAAATGACACTTCAGCATTTCCATAACCATTTAAAAGGTTTTTATAGAAAAAAAAATGTCTAAGTTGAAAAAGTTACTGTTGTTTTAACTCATTTGTATGTCACTTTCAATAAAAGCCTCTTCTAAATATATAAATGATTTTTTTTTACTTTTTTTTTTTTTTAGAGCTGAAGTCTACTGGAACCGCCCATCACTTTGCCTTCCTGCTCAACTCGACGGACTATAGAATCCTTCGTATGGACGAGGACCATGATCGCATGTACGTGGGCAGCAAGGACTACATCCTGTCTCTTGACCTGAATGACATCAACAAAGAGCCCCTCATTGTAAGATTTCTCAGTTACACCAGACAAATTGCAACAAACAAAACTATAAGCAAGGCTTGGCAGTAGTAAATTTGAATCTGTTCCCTGGATTAGGATGACTGTTTATTTATCAGTGTCTTTCTCCTCAGATTCACTGGCCTGTGGCTCCTCAGAGGAGGACTGAGTGTGTCCTCTCAGGGAAAGACATCAATGTAAGAAATGTACCACAGTATTTGTAAATCCTAAACTAGTTGTGTACTAGTTGAGCAAATAAGCATCTGGAAGTATTGTTTTACGATGACAGCATCACTGATATCATTATGTTCTGTCGTCAGGGCGAGTGTGGTAATTTCATCCGTCTAATCGAGTCATGGAACAGGACTCACCTGTATGTGTGTGGAACGGGAGCTTATAACCCCATCTGTACCTATGTGGACAGAGGTCAAAGGGCACAGGTAAACTATCATTCGCAGGTCACCTGCTACCATTTGCAGGTCAAGGGTTCAAACTGTTGGCTACCTTAGTCAAAAGGTATTATGTCATTAGAGAGGAATGTTTCCCCACCCTAGAACAAACAGGATAATCTTTACCACCTGCATGTCTTTTGACACTGTTACTTAAAAACTCTTCCTAGTGTTTAGGAGGGTAATAGCATTTAAACAGTCCTTATTCCACCTCCTTTCTTTCCCATGACCACATACCATCATTAACCACTGACCACAGGAAAATTATTCAGAAATTTGTTCATACATACTGTGGTGGAAAAAAGTCTGAAATCACAATGCAAATCTGGGATTTTTTTCAAATTTAAACTGGATAATGAAAAATTCGTCAAAATAATGTGCTCTTTCTAGGTTACTATTCAAATATTAGCAAATTTGGGACATTAATCATGTGAACCCCTTTTCAGGGGGTTTTTTTTTTTCCGTCACATATTGATTTGTAATGAACAATTTTTTCATTAGAAAAATGAAAAATGAGCATTTTCACTTGTGGTTTCAGGTTTTCGGATCCTGCTGTATTTGTTCATGTTTAATGGGGTTCTGAAATGTGCATATCTGTTTCTTTCATATGCATGCAAAGGGCAGTTCATGTGCTCACAAGGTTTCCCAGCATGTGCATGTTTTAAACACAACTTAACATCTGCTCATCTTCTTTGTCCTCAATGGATACACCAAACTGCAGCCATCTTTATTAGCATATCAGCATCTTCCTTGTTTGGACACAGTCTGGGATGTTCTCTTGGGTCCTGAATTCATAGAAACAGGACTTTATTGAGGCACACCCCTTGTTTTATAGGGCTTGCTCCAAGATCAGATGCCTCGCGCAGGAGGCCGAACCAGTCGAGCTGCAGACCCTAGTGCCTCACCAGAACCATACGCACCCCAGGTGGGAAATTAACTCTTCCCTTTGTTGTGAACAATGGGATTGAAGTCCTTTTTTGAACTTTATTTTGGACTTATTTTTTCTTAAGATGCATTTGGGTTTCTAGATGATTGGGTCTTTTTTCTTTTTTACTTAGGAGTTTAAGGAAAGGTTCTGTTCTCACAGTATTTGGTTTTTCAACAGCTGGTTTTCTTAGGTGTTGAGAGAAACAGCAGAGGAAATGTTGTCTTTAGAGCTTGTCTTTCTCAAGTTTGCCTACACTTGTCCAAAGCCTGCCTTTGGCGCAGATATCTAGCAGAACGTGCAGAGATTACTCCCACACCCACACTCCATCATGCTAAAAAGTGGTTAGTCAGCTCAGATTTGATCGGTGGCTTATATTACATTTGCGGTGTGCGTGTAAATCTTAAAAAGGATCCAAAAAATATTTGTATATTATCCAAAACAAGTCTTTCGTTGAGACTTGAATCTGCTGAATTGCTGATATATTTTTAGCGGCATGTGGTAGACTCTTTAGATGTCCTTCTACACCTCTGCTTAGATTTTAATTAATGTGTTAATTCATGTTAGACATTTCCACTTGCTGTAGGCTACATATTTGGTGCAGTCACCATACTTAAAAAAAAAAATGTTTTGCATCTTTTTGACTGTAGCTAGCATGCAAACTGCATGGAGTAGAGTGAAGCTTTTAGCATGAAGCAAGATCTTGTTTTCCTAAATACCAGAATTTAATAATTGTCACTAACCTAAAGAAGCCATATAGACAGTTTTATATCCAAATGTTGAGAAGCTGATTATAAGAAACTGTTCATTTTCTTTGGCAACTACCAAGAACCTTGGAAACTTTGGATTATGGCATTAATTTCTTTCTTCTGGGCAGTTTTTCACCAGCTCCCTTTTGTCAAATGGCAAGATATTGGTGTTGGCATTAGACAATATGTAAGACGCCAACATTAAAAAAACACGCACGCAATAGGTTACCTAAACATATTTCAGTTTTATTACAGCCCCAACTAGTTATTTTTCCATTTATCCCAGAGAACCTGTCCGCATTTCACTTCCTGGCTATACCTTCACACACTCTTAAACATTGGAAAGAGAATCAATACTGCTCATCTAATGTGATCAGTTGTGCTCTCATTAATGAAACCTTCATGCTCTCCCCATTCCAGGAATACATTTTCCGACTGGAGCCTGGTAAAGTAGATTCTGGGAAAGGGAAATGCCCCTACGACCCCAAACTAAACAGCGTCTCAGCTTTGATAAGTACGTACCTCTCATTGTCATCATACTTATACAAAGCATAATTTCCTTTGTTTCAGACTTGGATGAGCTCATTTTTCTCAATTTATCTGTCTACATCTCTTTATCTCCCTTATGCTCACTCCATTTTGGCAGATGGCCAGCTGTATGCCGGCGTCTACATTGATTTTATGGGAACAGACTCGGCCATCTTTCGCACATTGGGCAAACACACAGCCATGAGGACCGACCAGTATAACTCCCGCTGGCTCCACGGTATGCACAAAATGTTTGAACCATGGCGTACCACCAAGAAAAAGTTCTTTGTTTAGTGGAGAAAGTGCCAGATATGAATATTCAACACTGACCCTTCATCCTACCTCCTGCACACTAACCTCATATTTAATAAACTTGGGGGAAAAAAAAACAATTTCCCTCAAGCAATTACTGCTTAGTTAAGCTCAATCCTTGACCTTTATTAAAATGCCTGACTGGATCATTGCTGCAAGAATTTCACTATTTTTTTTTTAAAGAAAATTATTTATTTATTAATTTATACTCTATATAGTTAATTTTTTATATGTAAAACCACAGATTGTTCCATCTACTGGTGAGTAAACGCACTATATGAGAGGAACCATACTCATAACAATATAATTAATTCTAAGTTTTATTTGCCAAATTCACAACAACTGTATGCTGCAGGACTTGCTGATAATGTTCTTTTTCAAATTCATGCTTTTATTTTTATTGTAGTTAACAAAAATGTGTTTTTTACAGCTACCTTTCATCTAATAGTTTTCATTAATGGTTCACAAATAGTACACTAATTCTTGAATGTTTTAGACTGGGTTTCTCTTGAATTACGTGTGTCTCATTGGCCCAGATGTTTTACTTTAGTTAAGCCTTTTTGGTTACTGGTATTTACTGTAATAATCATCACAGGCTTCAAAGAGATTCTTTCAGACTGTTCAGTATAGTGAATGAGAGAGTAGACTAACAGTGAGAGAGGTCATCATGCACTTTGTATTAGTTGCACTTTTCTAGTGAATGTTATTTAATATCATCCCTTGGCTCTCCTTTTTTTCCCTCTTTGCTTTTTGCTCCATCTATGATTTATCTCTTTTGCTGGTTTTTCCCTTCCTATCCCTCTTTTTCTTTTTCCTTCAGATCCAACATTCGTCCATGCTCAGCTCATCCCTGATAGTGCAGAAAAGAATGACGACAAGCTGTATTTCTTCTTCCGTGAGAAGGCCTCTGAGATGGGTCAGACTCCCATGGCTCAGTCCAGGATTGGCAGAATTTGTTTGGTGTGACATTTTCTTAACCTTTGTCTTTTATTCCAGTACAACATATCTACATATCCTTAAAGGAATAGTTCACTTATTTGCCTTCAAGTTGCATGACTTTCTTTCTTCAATTATACACTGAGAAATTTTAAAGAATGTGTTTGCGCTTTTCCATGCAGTTACGAAGAATGAGGACTGGAGCTTTTAAGTCTTCAAAAAGAACTATAAAAGCATCATAAAAGTGTCCAGACAACATGTCACATTATCACAATATGCAATAGCGTTGTATGCATAACAGACAAAAATGTAAGTCATTATTCTTTGATAATCATCCCCTCAAGTAAGAGCATCCAAATCAGTCAGTCAGTGAATTGAGCTCAATAACAAGATTACTCTTCTTCAAGAACAAATCAGTTAGATTGTTTTTTGTAAACTGATTCATTGTAAATAACTGACTCAAGTATGACTCATTCACATTGGAAATTGCCACATCTCTAACACGCCAAAGAGATCTGGGGTGGCTGTCAATATCATATTTCTTTATTTATAAGTTTCGGTCCTCCTTGCACAGAGATTTCACGTGGCTTCAGAAGACTCCACATTTGTAACTGCACAGAAAAGTACATTTTTCGAAATTTTCAACAGAATAAAGTAAGTCACATGAGTTTGGAACAACATGAGGGTGAATAAATGTTGACGTATTCCCATTCAATATTCTTATAATTTACTATACATTTTTCAATTATTGGATGTTCCTATGCTGAACATGATGCTAAAGAAATCATGTCCTACAGGACAGAACTGTTGATTGGCAGATTCTCAGTGTCCTCAGATCCATCATTGTCCAATGCCTCCTACATGAGCAACCGCTTGTTTCTTGGTTATTTTTTGCTGTTTTAATGTGAATCAAAGAAGCATGTTTGTAATAAGTGGGTAGCTGCTGGCGGCTGGTCACCGGGCATCGCTGTGTCTCATTATTGAAGTTGGCTGCTGTCCATAGCAGATGGGGCTGCGCAGTGCTCAAAGCCAATGTTTACAACCCAGTCACAGCCAGTTAATGCAAACCCACAGAAATAGCCCTGAGAGAGGGACAGATACTGATGTTAAGAAATGTCTCTATTTCACAGATATGGGTGTCAAGGTGTCCATCATATAAAATTTTACAGCTAGAATCTGTGTGGTGTCTAACAGTGATTCTTTATGGCTAACATGACCTCACTTCCTCTACAGAATGATGATGGAGGACACTGCTGTCTGGTGAATAAGTGGAGTACTTTCCTGAAGGCTCGGCTCATCTGCTCTGTGACCGGCTCTGATGGCATTGAGACACATTTTGATGAGCTCCGTAAGTCTCTCTTTTTGCGAAGTTGTAGTTTATGGATCATTTCCTGAGACTGGTGTTGAATATTTTACATAGTTGATCTTTATTACATGACTTCAGACCAGGATACTGACAAAAGCAAATCTGGTTTAATGTTCTAACATCAGAAAAATATATTATATATATTTTAAATTAAATACAAGCAGTCCAAGTGGACAATTCAAAGTAGTTGAATTGTCTTTAAATTTCCTTTCCTTGTAAGAAGAAAAACAAAACAAAAACCACAATGGAAATCTATTGGTATGATCCGATTAAACCATGGTACTTTAAAGTATTTTAAGTAAGTGTAATACCATGGTACCTTGATGTATTCCATGATACTGACCCTTACAAAACATTCTGTACTGTGATGTTACCATGGTACATGGATCAAATGGTAATACTTTGAAATATATAATGGAATTGAAATTTATGCATGATTTTTAAAAGGTACCCCATGGCGCTTCCAAGAATACCATGGTACTAACATCTAACATCCAGTTTAATGTGTTGTCATGGTACATCTAAAAAAAAGATGCTTTTTCTTAGTGTACTACTGATTATTTGATAAATCTTTCTGTCTAATTAATTTACCTTGAGGACATTTTATGCTGTTTTGTTTCTATGGACAAGTCTTGTATTACAAAATATAGAATAAAACAGCTTTAACATTTGATTGACTCCATATATACAGTGAGGTGTTCACCGAATGCACATTATAATCAGTTCTGTTCTGTTCATTTTCACGGTATACTTGCTGAAATAAGAGGCCTCTTATTTCAGGATAGGGCATGATATAGCTCATTTGTGGAAACCGTTCATGTCTGATGGTTCAATGGATATATCTCTCCAGAGGGTATAACTTGGAAAAAGTAATTTCCTCTCTTTCCTGTATGTGCAGTGTCTAGCACTTGTGCTGTAGCGTGAGGTGCCACAAGGGCCTGTGAGAAATATAAAGTGGCAAGCAGTTCTGAGTAGTTTCTGTAGAGCTTTTTTGTCCTAAAACTGTCTTAATATAAAAATTTGTGGTTTGACATTATGCTACATACATGATTGTGCATTTATGTGCACATGTGTGAAGTAACGCATACATGTAAGCTGCATCTTAAAGGGATAGTTCACTTTGAAATTAATTTTTGGTATGTTTTAGCTTACCTCAAGGGCATCCAAGATGTAGGTGTCTTTTTTTCCACAGTAGTTTCAACTTTGATATTTTTAGGTCAAACCGTTCTTGTCTGACAGTCATATAATGCAGGTCTATGGTCACCACCTCAATGAGCATGCACAGAGTCCAAATTAAAACAATTCCCCGTCGTCCAAATTAAACAATTCCCCATCGTAAGTACACATTGATGGCCTAAGACACGAAACGAGCGGTTTGTGTGAGAAAACGAACAGTATTTATATCGTTTTTACCTCTTATACGCAGCCATGTCCAAGTGATCTGATCTGACGTGTACACAGACTGGTGCATAGATATATACACACTAGATGTCGCCTTGTCTACGGCAGTTCATTGGAACGAATGTCTTTAAGGCGACATCTAGTGTATATATCTATGCACCAGTCTGCGTACACGTCAGATCAGATCACTTGGACATGGCTGCGTATAAGAGGTAAAAACGATATAAATACTGTTCGTTTTCTCACACAAACCGCTCGTTTCGTGTCTTAGGCCATCAATGTGTACTTACGTGTTTAATTTGGACGACGGGGAATTGTTTTAATTTGGACTCTGTGCATGCTCTTTGAGGTGGTGACCATCGACCTGCATTATATGACTGACAGACAAGAACGGTTTGACCTAAAAATATCAAAATTTAAACTACTGCGGAAAAAAAGACACCTACATCTTGGATGCCCTTGAGGTAAGCTAAAACATACCAAAAATTAATTTCAAAGTGAACTATCCCTTTAACAGGCTTACACAAAATGGAGTCTTTCCCGTTGTGGGAGAGTTTGATTGACAGGACTGAAGAGGATTGGCTGATAAACCAGCTGTAACAGCCTCAGCCACTCTTAAGAGGCAAATGAATGTAAGCGCATGAATGCTGGAATTTTATTGCTTTTGCAACGTGCATAAATTGAGTAAGCGACCGTTCTATGCGCTTCATTTCCCAGCTCCTGTAACAGCGCACAAGGTACCCTCAGGACTCCTTTCCCTGTCTCTGACCTCTCTTTCTCACTGTGGTTGGGCATTCACCCTCCCTCTGTCACTGTGTTTGAGGAATGAACTTGTCAGTGGAGTTTTTGACTGCATGGATGTTTTCCCTTATCCTCAGAGGGGCAGTGAGGTTTTATGGGTTGTTTTTTGTGGCTTGGCTAGAGCGAGTTTTGTTCGCTGTAGTGTGGGATTTTCCCTCAGCGCTTGATTACTTAATAGTCCGTTTAGCCGTGACTATCCATCTGAGGTCATCTTCTTTCTGTTTTTGATGGGACATCTGTCTATTCTTTTACCACTCGCCCTCCTTACATTTTAAACTATCTGGGTGTCCTTTTGTTTCCTTTTCTTCTGCCCTTTTTTCACCCTTCTTCTGCGTACCTCTAACTCTCATCCCCCTTACAATGTCCCTCAAGAAACTGCTCTTACGGTGAACCCCCCAAAAAAACAGCCCCAATCTGCCCATTACACTCTGTTTCTCCCAATGGCCTTGTTCCATCTTTCTCATTTTGGCTAGCATACTATCACTGATCGTTTGTGGACCAGTTAATTTGTGTCGAAACAAGCAGGAGAATTTCAGAGACTGAGAAAAAGACAGAGGAGAACAGTAAGAGGGAAGGATTGTCTTCTCAATGCAAAGTATTTTGTGTGATGTAATTGAACTAAGATAGATTTGATTGTCTTCCCACATACACTGACTTTTTGTGCGCCTTGCTGACATTAAGCTACAGTAATTTCAGTGTCACTTTCAGTGTCACTGGCTGTGCTAAATTGAGCTACAAAAATAATGAATGTTTTTAAACAGGTTTCTCTGACAATTTGCTCAGGAAAAACAAGAAGTTCCGCCCCCAAACTTGTGACATTGGTTTATTAGTGTGTCCTTACTCATAGTACATTGAAAACTACAGAACTCCTAAGTGGACAAAAAATAGAGATATGAGGAAAAAGAACAGTACATTTCAATACTTGTGTGTTCTCTAGCAAAAGTATTGCGTTTCCCAAGAAACTTTGCATTTGTTTGCAACCTTTGCATTCACTCAGAAATTGTTCACTCAGCAAAGTTTCTCAGGTTTGCATAAGAAT
Source organism: Leuciscus leuciscus (assembly GCF_965113295.1). Classification (NCBI taxonomy): domain Eukaryota; kingdom Metazoa; phylum Chordata; class Actinopteri; order Cypriniformes; family Leuciscidae; genus Leuciscus; species Leuciscus leuciscus. The sequence continues at coordinate 9,958,197 of NC_138738.1, read as the reverse complement.
GCCAAATGCAATAAAATATATTTTTTTTCTCACATCTAATTTTTTCTACCAACTTTTGAGGCTCCATTGAAAACAGCATGCCAGAGGTGCCTAAACGGCATTCAATTTCCAGTGAATTTCCAGTGTGCTCCTATTTCCCTCAATCCCTTGTGCAAACAGAGATGAGTTTGTGACTGTTTTTTTGTTTTACTTTTTCTGTACAAAAGTATTGAGGAAAGCAATGAGGAAAGCAATAACGAAGCTGCCATAGCAGATTTTAAATTTAAACACTCAAAGGGGCTGATAGCAATTTTAGCTGTTTTGCTAATTTCTGCTATCAGTTAGCCAGTACATTAGACCTCAGCTACTGCATCCCCCATCCCTGTACCACACACCAAAACTCTGCCCTTCAAATACTTGTCAGCTAACCAAATATCCGCAATATCAAAACATTCTATATTTTATGAGTGACTGAAAAAGGGCGAGCCACTTCCCTATCTCTTATTTGATGTTAAGCTATAGTTGTCACAGAGACTAATGCAATTTTCTAAGGAAACCTATTTCAGTGATATCAGTCAGGTAGTAAGGACATTTTAAGTTATATTCCAAAAACAATGCTGACAGCACTTAAGTAATAATGAATTAGGCTAGATTCTAAATGTTTCAAGGTGCTTTGCAACAAAGGAATCTGTGGTGTCTAGATGCAGTCATATGTCCCATTACCTGCTCACTGTCTCACCACATACTCAAAAGAATTTACTTTTTTAATGTAACCACCAAAGTACACACTTCAGAAGTAGGTGAAATAGCTCATTTGTTTTTTAAATCTAGGAACTAAAGTAATTCAATCTTCTTTTCAGGGGACGTGTACATCCAGAAAACCCAAGACATCAAGAATCCTGTCATTTACGGCGTCTTCTCCGTATCTGGGTGCGTAAGTTCACAACGGTCTCTCCCAAAATATGAGATCCAATCCTCACTTCTCCTCGATGCCTCTTACTAATCAGGCCACTTATCAGATTGGCAAGGGAGCTTGAATAGATTTGCTTTCATATTCACACTCCAGTTGCCCGTGGGGCAACACCCCCATTTCTCCACTGCTGAGGACTGTCTCTAACATACTGAATAACAAGTGTTTGGCAGGCTTCACAGACGGTAGTACAAGTCCTCTAACAGCACAAAGGAAGAAGCTTTTCTGTGAATCTGAGATGTGATATTCTCATAAGGACTTATCTACATAATACCACCACTATCAGATGCAGTTATGAGAGGATATTCGTACACGCTAAAATATTATACAATGGCCTCAGAGGAAGCAACATTTTAGATGAGGTTCACATGCTAATCATCCACTGTAAATACACAAGACTGTGTGTGTTATGACAATTCACAGTCTAGCTGTAGATTAAATCAGCGAAGCCCTCAGGCTCTGTCTGAGCTCTTTAAACCCAAAAGTACCATTCTTGGTGATAATAGTGAAGACTCTCTCCATCAACTGCTAGTGATTTCACAGTTCTATCTGTCCCTCTCTCTCTCTCTCTCTCTCTCTCTCTCTCTCTCTCTCTCTCTCTCTCTCTCTCTCTCTCTCTCTCTCTCAATCTGTATCTGTATCTGTATTTGTGCTAATTTGTTAAAAGGCATTCCCAACTCATTTTACATCTATGACATACAGTGCTGTCAAAAGTGAAAATACTAGTGAAAATGCTGCTAATTTAGCATTTTCAAGGCCTGTGTGATTTGGTCTAATACTGTGTCTAGGTCTTCTCAATCTTTCTCTTTCTACATCTCTAGGTCTGTATTCAAAGGTTCAGCAGTATGTGTGTATTCAATGGCTGATGTCCGCATGGTCTTTAACGGCCCTTTCGCTCATAAGGAAGGGCCAAACTACCAGTGGGTTGCCTACCAGGGTAAAATCCCTTACCCCCGACCAGGAACAGTAAGTGTCACAAGTAACATTTAGAATAATAATCATTCATGTTTAAAATTCTTAGAAGCTGATATACATTTGATGTTATCTTTCTATTCATAGTGTCCAGGGGGGACGTTCACCCCTAACATGAAGTCTACTAAAGATTATCCAGATGAGGTTATCAACTTCATGCGCAACCATCCCACCATGTTCAATTCTGTTTATCCAGTCCACAAGCGCCCCCTAGTGGTCCGTACCAATGTGGATTATGAGTTCACCACCATCACAGTGGACCAAGTGGCTGCTGCTGATGGCAACTATGAAGTTCTTTTCTTAGGAACAGGTGAACTTACTACCCATCTACACATACAGATGGCTTGTTGAGTTATATACTTACATTTATTTGATAAATAAACAGTATACATACTATGGAGTCTAAAAGTCTGAGACCACAATGAAAATGTTTCTAATTCTAAATCATTGTTTACTTCCAAACAACCAAATGTGTGACATAGTTAATATGAACACTTTTGTACACAATAAAGCTGCCCTAGATCTAGAAATGCAGTAGTGAACTACAGTCATTGACACCTTCTGTTTTTGATAGTTTTTTTTAGAAAATTAAAGAATATTTATTCTTTATTCAGTCCCAAAGAATATTATGTTTTATAAATATTTCTGACTCCTCTCTTTTGGTCATTTACAGATAGAGGAACCATTCAGAAAGTTATTGTCCTGCCCAGAGATGATTTGCAGACTGAAGAGCTGGTTCTGGAGGAGGTGGAGGTCTTTAGAGTAAGATCATCTTTCCATTACACTTCCATTTTTGCCACTTTGTGTTTTATATTTATATTTGTTTTTGTTATTATATTTTAAAATATTAAAAATATATAATATTGTGTTATACAGTGAATTCAGGATGATTGGGACACTTTTTGCCAATGAGATGACTTGGAAAAAGTGTCCCAATCAACCCGAATTCACCCATATATCTTATAAAAATATAATTATTTTCAAATTACAGGTTCCAACTCCAATCATTACTATGAAGATTTCCCCAAAACGGGTAAGCTGCACAACAAATTCATTTAGAATTCAAAACTTAAAGAAAACTAATTCTGAAATATCAATAGTAAATTTGTTAATAATATTAAATAGAGTTTAAAACGGAATATTTACATTGCATTGTCATTTAGCAGATGCTTTATTTAAAGTTAGTTACAAATGAGGAACATTTGTCATCCTGGGATTCTTGGAATCACTAGATGTATATTGAATGAAAGTAACTTTTATTTTCCTGTCTTTGTGTGTGTGTAGCAACAGCTGTATGTAAGTTCAGCGGCGGGTGTCACTCATCTGGCTCTGCACAGGTGTGATGTGTACGGAGAGGCGTGCGCTGACTGCTGCTTGGCCAGAGACCCTTACTGTGCCTGGGATGGAAAGTCCTGCTCCCGCTACTCTGCAAACCAAAAAAGGTGAGAGCTGCATGTGTGTAAATGTCTTTATCATCCCATCATTGTATTTAAAATACGAGTCAATATAATGGTGCGTTCAAGTCATGTCAGAAAGATTACGAGTTTAAAGCAGACGAACACCACCACAAAGTCGTAAATACGAGTGGGAAGCTCGGGATTTTCTTTAAGTTTACGAGTTGGGGGGTCAGTGAGAAACATAGCGGAATACCACAATACTTATAGGTATTTAGCAGCACATTGTCAAGCTTTTTTGTTTACGACAAAATAAGTAAATTGTCTGCACAAAATATAATAGCATTGTAATATAACAATATTGTATGTAACAATAAAGTTTTTAGTGGCTTCATAAATTAATTAAAAACATAAAAAAGCAAAGCACACCTGATGCACATTCTTTGTTTTTAGTAGTAGAGTTTAAAAACCTTAATTAAGAGAAGGTATCCCACCATCTTGCTGACGTCGTAAACACGACTTCCCAAATCGTAAATGCGAACTTCCCAGGAGGACTTGAACTCACCATGAGATTTGTTTGAATTAATTTCCTCATTTGCTATTGGTGGTTTAAATCTTGTAGGCGGAGTCGGAGGCAAGATGTGAAGTATGGCAACCCTATAAGACAATGCAGGGGCTACAATTCCAATGGTGAGGAATGATATTGATGAGTAAAACTACTTTGGAAGAAGTAAAAGAAATGGTTATTGTTTTAGATATTTTGTTTGAATTCCTCTCAGCTAATAAGAACACGTTGGAGACAGTACAGTATGGAGTAGAGGGAAGCACAGCCTTCCTGGAGTGCCAGGCCAGATCTCCTCATGTGTCAATCAAGTGGCATTTCCAGAAAGAGAACAGTGATAGAAGGAGAGAGGTATGTGTGGCATAATGTCTCGTTATACCATAATTGTTAAAATGAATTTTGTGTCATTTTAATCATGCATTTATTTATTGAGATGTTATTTACTGAAGTCAGTAGCGAACCGTGACTCTCACCCCCTTCCCTCGTCTGGAAAAAAGTCAACTCAGCCTAAAATCAGCCTAGCTTACTGTGTCCTCTTCTATAATACTGCATGCTACCTTTGACAGGAAAAGCCACAAGCAAACACCAGAGAGAGCGTGAGTTATCACCAAAATTGAACAAAAAATAATCAAATGCAAATCATCATTACACATAATTGCATCATCACACAATCGATGTGTGCATTTCAGTGGACTATGGTGACAACCGGCCACAAAACCTACATCATTTAATGTAAGCCGACGGATCATGACAGCGCTCAGACCAAAGCACATTAGCGACAGACACTTCCTCCTCATAGTGAACAGTGATCGTGGCATTTTGGAATCCATCTCCCAATCAAGCAATGTTGATAATATATCATATCATTAGACTGGTATGTAACTGTATATCATTAAATGTATGTAACAGACCCTATTAATCTTATGATTTGAAAAATGTAACTATTATGCAGAATTTCTGCAAATGTGCATAATGGTCACTGAGTTAAATATTATTTTTACAAAAGTTTAGGCCCTGACGGTTCCCCTCTGACTAAAGTAATATAATCAATTTATATTATTTTGCCAATAATCATTTAGTTTCTGTGTGTATATAAGCAGTTACAGCCATGTGGTGTGTTATACTCTCTATAAAACAAATATTAAAAACAACATTTAAAAAAATTTTTTTTATTTAAATATGGAATTTTTATGACCTCGTACTAATTGATGCAGTTACAGCAATATTGTGATGTACAGTGTTATGCTCCCTATAAAATACAAATATATAAAAATGTAAACACAAGTCATTCTAATTGACAAATGTTTATATGTGTGTATATATATATATATGCATTGTATTATTTAATATTTTTGGCCTCATACTAATTGATAGAATTTTACCAGTTACATTAAAAAATAATTTTCACATTTTGTCCAAGCAAGCAATTTAATAGGTGATTATTTGGAAACGTAAAATCAGTTGGAACTAACTTTAGGGGGCTTGTTTGAGTTTGCTGTACTCAAACTGTATTTGTCAAATTCTGGATATGTTGCTGAATGGTCTTTGACAATGAATCTAGAGAATTCACTTTAATATAGATTTTAACCGAAAGTTCATATTTATCACCAACCCATGTATTTCAGATCCGCTCTGACGGGCGCGTCGTTCGCACGGAGCAGGGTCTCCTCCTGCGCTCTCTCCAGCTGTCTGACGGAGGGGTGTACCAGTGCACCTCCACCGAGAAGAACTTCAAGCACATGCTGGTCAAGCTTCAGCTAGTGGTTCTTTCCGCCCGCACCATCAACAGCATCCAGACGGAATCCAGCGCTCCCGTCACACCGCCTCTCCAGTCCAGCGCCTGGACGCCCAGCGCAGAGCAGTACAAAGACCTGCTGACCATCCTCAGCCAACCAGAGATGGGCCTCATCAACCAGTACTGCCAAGACTACTGGCAGATGGGGGACGACCAACACAAGAAGAAGGACCTCAAGGAAGTACAGAAGGACCTACGGAAGCCGAGGAACAGGAGACACCACCTGGAGCAGAGCAGCATGGCTGAGACATGAGAGGGAAAAACATCCCGCTCCATCCAAACAGAGATTTCCCTGCTAGACTTGAGGTTGACCTCAAAGTCTCTGACCGCCATCACACACAAAATATTCAGCGTATACCCACAACCATTATGGCCGAGGAGAAAATAAACAGTACGTTTTTGAAAATGCATAGTATTTATTGTAGGTTGTACATAGTTAGATTCTGTGGATATCTTTGTATGGAAATAGAGCAAAAAAAAAAAAAAGTTTTGTGTATAGATCTGTGCAAATATTTTGTTATCATTGTACTTCCCTTCCAATATATTTATTACAACGGTATTCACGTCATAAAACACCGTGCGACTGTTATAAAACGTTGTGTACATACCACTAACCGGATAGTTGGACATTTGAAACTCCAGATGGACAGTTTGACTGCGCTTGATGTTTCGATACCAGAGCAATGATGGGACTGCGTCAGAAACCGAGGACTCTTTTAGCTGAGCACGGGTTCTCATTCTGCAGATGTACGGATAAAGGCATTTCCACGTCTATTTGAGTGTTCTGTGACCTCCCAAAAGACTTTGAGAAACACTTTATCACTCATCTTTTAATCTTCTTGATCTTCCATATTTTGCTATGCTAATGTGTGTTAAATATAAAGTCGTTTCTGTGTGTTATATATTTGGTTTATTATTAATTACAGCCTCCTGTACAGTATGTACATCACTTTTTGTTTTGTTCTTTTCATTTATAGAAATATGTACTATTGCACGCAAAGAATCTCAAAAAGTTGGGGGTTCAAAACCTGTCCATCTCTTTGCAGAGCAGAATTGTTTAAAGCATAGTTTAAACATTTTTTTCAAGCGAATCTTAAATATGTAACTCTCCAGACATTTTATGTAAAAACAAAAACAAAAAAAACTTTAATAGTTGATCATTTGGAAGCGTTAAATCATTTGGAACTAAACTTGTTTGAGTTTGCATGAACTGTATTTGTACTGTACAGATATGTAGTCGATTTCTGGATGTGTTGCTGTATGGTCTTTGACAATGAATCGAGAGAGAGAGAGATGAAGAGAGAGACTGTTTTCTGAAGACAGAGGACTTTGCCGAACTAGTGATGGAATCAAGCACAATTACCTGATGTGTGTGTTTCGCCTCTGTTGTGTTTTCTCAAAACACACAGCAAACAGGCTGTGTCAAATGGTTGTTGTAAATGTATTTTTTTTCTTTCATTTGTAAGACATTATTCATCACTGTGGTTTGTCCTATTGTTTTGTCTTTTTTAGAATATTCTAATGTGAAAAAGATCCAGAATTAGATGTTATAAACAGTTAATGTTATCGTAATGTATTTTTTATTTGTTTTATTTTACATCTTTGTCGTTGACTAATTAAAGTTATATATTTTATAACAAATCTAGGTTGGCCATTCTTTAGAAATGTTGCTGGGTATTCCTATATGTGAACCTTTCATTTTCGCTGAAGAGTTTACGGTTGATAAAAAAGGAATAGCTTCTTCACTTTACACCAAAAGTGGATTAAGGAAGCTGTTGATTTGCATATTTTATGAACCGAACTTCACATTATGGTCATTCACAATAACATTTATGATTTGTGCCTGAAAATTTTATTTTCTTTACTATTAATACTAAAAAACTGTCTTAATTAGCAAATGTCATCACACCATACCATATAATTTTGTCAATATATGTAAATATTGTCAAGTAAAAAAAAAAAAAAAGGTACCTGTGTCCTTGTTACATATGTACTTACTATTGTAAAAGCAGTAAATTATGCATAATTAAGCAACTAAACCAAACTTACCAAACCCTAACCCTAATTATATAGCAAGTACATACTAATTAATATTACTCAGTACTTAAATGTATAATTACACTGTAACAAGGACACCTTAAAATAAAATATTAAAGTAATAACTATTCTGATCACTGAGTTGAAAAAAAAATTCTTTCAAAAAAGCATTTTAAGAAGCATAATGTTATTGTGACATGCAAATTGTCAAAGTTGAAAAAAATCCCCACTTTATTTCAAAATTATTTTTGCATTACAAACTAAACCCAGATAAATCTATCAAATAATGTGACGGTTCTGTAAAAATGTTGCACAAATTGCACCAGCTCCTAAGAATGTCCAATTAATTCTCAGATTTATGCGAACACATTTTTAACCCAGTGTAGCCAATGAAAAGCTTTCTTGGTAGTCGTTTTTTAGATTGATCTTTAAGTTAAATGTTTACTATGATAAATGTGATCATATAATTAAACGTTATGTGCATAAATGGTTCTTTCAGGCATACTCTCAGAACATTGAGACATCAAATGAATTGCTAATAATGAAGTACCTAAAAAAAAAAAGCGTTCCTGTTTCTTTGTCTCTGTTACCTGTGATGCCTGAGGATTAAAATGTATCAATCTTCAGATTGGGGTCAATGAGCTGTCAGGTAAAAGACTAAAGCTCTTTAAACGCTGCGCTGCACACTGTACACTATGTGGAAACTGATTCTGATGACTACAGTGGGACGGTGAGATTAGAATTACTCATGGAGATTGCAGAACACCTTCACATTCAGTCGTTTTCTTAAAAAAAACTTCTGGCTATTTTAGAAAAAGCCAAACAGACGCAATTTTCTTTCATGATGTCAAGCATATTTTCAACAGAAAATAAAGATAGAAAACTGAGATGGCAGACAAATATACAATCATTTATGAGACCCATTTACTTTTCTGCCTTTTCTTGAATAGCAAAACAACAATTGTAACATTCGTAGCATCACATTTTACCACTCACACAGTCCTTTTTAATGTGCTCGTGAAGACACCGACAGCTTATCACCTTTTGCTGAGCACAGCACCTTCTCCTTAAATCTGAGGTTGGATGACCTCTCCACGCTCTGAACGCCTTCTGTCCTTGTTCTTCATTGGCCCCACCAACCCAGGTGGTCAGAGACATCCCCAAAATCCCTCTAAGACTCAAAACAATTGATCAGATCACCAAGATCCAGTTGAGGTGTGAGCTGTATCGTCGACAGCACCTGGAGGCCTCTGGGCAAGCGAGTGGTCATCCAGAAGGACTTCTTTTCCCTGATCAAGAGTCAGTATGGGGGCCGGGGCGAGCGCCGAGGAGAAGCACTCCAGGGAGCTAGAGAGGAAGCTGAAAGATGATGCCGACAAAGATGCCAGGACCGTCAAACTTCTGCTGCTAGGTAACAACGCATTTTCAAGTCAAAACATGAAGAACAGCTAACTTGCTAGATTTGGAAAATGGTATAGGCCTATTGCAGATTTGTTGTGTAGCCTTCCCATTTAAAACCTCATAATAAACAGGCAATGACTTCATGTTGTGACCATAAAGATTATGAACGACATTTTATTCATATATTTTTGCGATATGAAAGGAGTATTAGATATCTTAAGCTTAAATACAAGAAAAAAGCTTGGACGTCTTACTGAAATTCAACCAAAGTGGAGCTAAATAAACTGAAGACACAAAATTGACCGCACGGTTTATAAAAGTCTCTACATCTCAATATCTAAATGTAATATTTCAAAACATTTTTCAAGTATGCATATACATTCATAACTGCCTGTGTCTTTGTCCGTGAAGTGATGTGGGTCAGGGTTATGGGACATCAAGCTTGAAGGGGCTTAAGACAATAATAATAAGCCTCAAGCCTCTTAATGTAATCCACCAAAAGATAAACAAAGACAGAGGAGAGAAGGAGGATGTATTCCGGCATTAATTCTCATATTCATGCCAAAATAAATCAAATATTACTGTGCGACTGTTCTAAAAAAACATCTACAAATCTCAGTAGTTCACTGAGGGTTTTACCCCTCAAAACACCGGCTCAATGTAGATCTATGGTTTTTAACCGGGTGTCAGCAGACCTGGAGGTCAGATGTATACTGTATAACATACTGTAAATTGTTTTATATTTTTGTTAAAAATTGCATATATATATACACACACACAAGTTATTTTACATTTTGTTTAAATTGTAAATATTTAACAATATTACAGTTTTTACTGTGATTTTTGATCAAATAAATGCAGCCTTGGTGAGAGATATTTTAAAAGCGTTTTAAAATCTTACCAACCCCAAACGTTTAAACAATATATATGTGTACAAATGAAATAACCTTGATAATCCTTAATCCATGATGATTTTCCGTTCAGGTGCTGGTGAGTCGGGAAAAAGCACAATTGTCAAACAGATGAAGTAAGTGCTGAGAAAACAAAAAGTATTACATGAGACTATCCTCATTAATGATTAATGTTCAGTGCTCTTTTATATCATAACCAACAAATAACAATTAAATGTCCATTATTTTCCATCACAGAATTATTCACCAAGATGGTTACACCCTTGAAGAGTCTATGGAGTTCATTGTCATCATCTACAGCAACACCCTGCAGTCTATCCTGGCCGTTGTGAAGGCCATGACCACACTCAACATTTCCTATGGAGACACTGCTGCACAGGTGCTCTACAGCATTCATTAGTCATTTATAGAAATAAATAGGTTAAAGTATGGAATATATCGTTGGTGATACCATGGCACAATTATGATATCAGATGGTAATACCAAAGTACTGAATGATGGTACACCTAGGTTATTTCAGGTATTGTATTACCAATGTACAGTACATGTCCAAAACACCATGGTATTGTTCATGCTCCTTGTGCAAAAATATATCAGTTGTGTTTAACTACTCAAAACGAATATGTACTGTACTTTTTGCACTCATGCTGTATTGCAAAACACTTGTTTTGCATGTTATTTTACAGTACGTGCACTTTCAATGTACTCACAGTGTACTTACCCACGAGATTACTGTGTAATGTAAGATAACTCCATGGGTTAAGGTCAGGTTTAGGTGTAGCTTCAGGGTTAGAACCTAGTTATTACCCAGTTAGTGTCATTACTACAATAAGTACATAGAATGTGCATGCAAAAGAGGACTGTAAAATAAAGAGTTGCACCCATGTAAAAATGTGTAGGTGTCCTCAGATTAACCAAATTCACTCTATAGTACTGTAACTCTAAGGAGTTTCATTATTTTGTTTTAATCTCCTGCCAATTGTTCTTTTATCAAAACCATGAAAGCAAATTTGATAGCACATTTGTCAGATTATACAACAAAAGATAATTGTACATAATTTATAAAATTAGATTATTAGGAGAGGTCATGAATGATAGACATCTGAAAGAGACTATTAAAAGAAAGAGATATTAAATCATGAAGAAGGATTGTACACATTTTTAGATCCAGCTGATTTGATCTGTTTGTTGCAGGATGATGGAAGGAAGCTGATGCACTTAGCGGACACCATCGAGGAAGGCACCATGCCCAAGGAGCTGGCAGACATCATCCTGAGGTTGTGGAAGGACTCGGGCATCCAGGCGTGCTTTGATAGAGCCTCCGAATACCAGCTCAACGACTCTGCCGGATAGTATGGACCTCGAATTAGTCTTTTAAAGCATTAAATGCCAGTTAGCAAGGCTTTAATGTCCATGATCAAATTATCTTTGAATTATTAAGAATAGGGAAATATTGTATTGATTCTCTTACTCTATCTCCAAGCTATCTGCGTGACCTGGAGAGGTTGATCCAGCCTGGCTATGTCCCTACTGAACAGGACGTCCTGCGATCAAGAGTGAAGACCACCGGTATCATCGAGACCATGTTCGGCTTAAAGGATCTCAACTTCAGGTACTCTAAACAAAGTCATATAAAATACAAAGAGCCTTCATAATGACAACAATGGCATGAAGTTCAACTGCCCAATGACCATCATCATCTTCTAGAGAATCAAAGCAAAAAAAAAAAAAAAGAAGTTTAACAATGTTAAAGTTTCAAGAACAATTGAATAAGCTTAAATGGACACCAATGCCATGTTAACTGATGTTGGTCTGCAGGATGTTTGATGTGGGCGGTCAGCGCTCAGAGAGGAAGAAGTGGATCCATTGCTTTGAGGGTGTGACCTGTATCATCTTCATCGCTGCACTGAGCGCATACGACATGGTGCTGGTGGAGGATGATGAAGTGGTAGGTTGCCATTTGTGGTCCAAGAATGAAACCCCAACTACATGAACTACAGTATTACTTTTGTGCATTTTAGCAACCTGTTTATCTTGTCCTTTCAACCAAAGAACCGAATGCATGAGAGTCTCCACCTGTTCAACAGCATCTGTAACCACCGTTACTTTGCCGCCACATCCATTGTACTCTTCCTCAACAAAAAGGATGTCTTCCTGGAGAAGATCAAGAAAGCTCATCTGAGCATGTGCTTCCCTGATTATGATGGTGAGACCTCAAAATCAGAAACAAAAACAGAAGCTTGATTCTTTAACATAAATGTTCTTCAAATAGGCATTAAACCAGACAATTTAACTCTGAATATCAATACATTTTCAGTGAGGATCTATCATGGAACAAAACCAAATGTCAAAATTAGGCTTCTATTTCTGTCATATGATATGCAAAACTACGCTAAAAATATAATGCATGCCTCTGTCAGGTCCCAACACCTTTGAGGATGCTGGTAACTACATCAAGCTGCAGTTCTTGGATCTGAACTTGCGACGAGATATCAAAGAAATCTACTCCCACATGACCTGTGCCACAGACACAGAGAACGTCAAGTTTGTGTTCGATGCCGTAACAGACATTATCATCAAAGAAAATCTCAAAGACTGCGGTCTCTTCTAAACAAGCCATTTGTGAGAAGAGGTGAATATAATACCATACAATATAATATATTAACAGTATAGTAAATAATTAATGTATTATTGTTTAAAAGCATATCAAAAATCAGTACAATTTCTATATGTGTATAATTAAAACGTCTCTTCTTTTACAGAGTGTCTAAATCAACAAAACCCAATACTGACCCATTGCCCCTCCTTGTTTTCCTCCCTGGGTAATGTGGGATTATCCAATGCATGCACACATAACCAAACACAAAAACACACACACAAGGGAATTGAATTGATTGCATCTGGAAGAAGAAAATTATATTGTTATAAATTTGATTAAACACTGCATTTAATTCAATATCAGAGCCTAATACATATTCATTGCAGCAAGTCATATATAACAACACACGCAGCATCACCCTGCTTGAAGAACCGGCCCTTATGAGGGTGTTTGGTGTTTGGCCCTATTAGTTTTTCGCAGTGATTTATCCTGTAGATTTGCAACTACATGCAGCTGCAAACCAAACAACTAAACTTCTGAAACACCTGCATATGCACTTCAGCATAATGTTTTGCAAGAGCACACATTATGAAGTCCAGATAGTATTTCAGTTATAGCAGTTACTGTGTAAAGTTCATACTTTTAAAGGGTAACTAAACCCTAAAAACAATTTTTTTTTAGTTAATGATCTGTAAGACTGTGGCTTTATTAATGCTGTTCATTGATTCAAGTAATTGTTTTGACATTTGGGTTTAAAGTGTTTTAATTATACAATTTATGGTGTAAAAAAGAGTGCTGCCCTCTTCAGGTTGAACAGTGGCTACTGCAGTTGAATTTTCCTATTGAAAGTTGTGGTGCCCTGTGACGTCAGAGGGGACCAGCTAACCACGCTCTTGCCTACAGAGAGACGCCACTGGGCATAAATATTGCCAGTTGGTGGAGTCAGGCTCTGACCAGGCGTTTAGTTACCCTTTAAGCTGATTGAGAAAACTTTACTGGGATGCAATGTTCTGTGTTATTTACAGAGGAGTTATATCATGTTATGTCCCATGATCCGAATCTTTATGTAAGATGGATAACTTTGATGAAAAGATAGCTTGTAATAATATTTCAATAAGATGCTTAGCTCAGGAGCACAGTTAGTTAGCTGTGAGACAACGAACGGTTTTTGAGTGCAATGATTAAATTACAACAGCGAATATTGATTAAAATGGCACAATTGACTGCAAAACCAGAACCAACCATGTAAATGTAAATTGAACGAATAAAGCTTCTGTAGAAAAGACTGAACATGATGTATTTTTGTCTTTCAAGTGTCTGGCAGAATGCAAACCCATGAACAGCTTAAATTGGGAAAACAAGCTACACATTATTTACTAGCTTAACATTCTTTTTTTTTAAGAATTATTTGATTTATTAATATAGATTTTTATTATATATATATATATATATATATATATATACACACATACCTTTATAGATATAAAAATAATTAATATAAATGAAATCAAATTAATTATTATTCATAAAAATTAAGTGTTAAAGGGCACCTATTATGCCCCTTTTTACAAGATGTCCCCAGAGTGTGTGTGTAGTTTTAACTGAAAATACACCACAGATGATTTGCGAGCACAACCTGCAAAAGTAAAGCCCATTAACACCACTTTATCCAAGTTTATTAATGGATCTGTTCCAATGGCTTTGAAATACAGTGTTACAAATATTCAAAGCATTTTTACAGTTTCAATTATGTTTAATAGAATGATTGTACAGTACCAAACACACTGATTCTATGTTGTGCCTTCTGAAGTTTCAACTCAATCAAGTTAGACTATCAAACAGTTTTGCCAAGTCATGGTTTTAATTTTGATTTGATAAAATGCACAGTGTAGACATCCACCTTTGTCTCTTTAATCACAATAAAATCAACAAGCAGAACAACATGAATCTAATAAACTTTAATTAGAACACTTGTTTTTGATAAAAACCAATTTGGAATAAATATCAACCCCTAATTACTGAGAGTATCCTCCATACGTGCCCCAAGGAAACAATCTGTAATACCAAAGAAAGTAATTCTTCTCTCATCAGCACAATGATCATTCTCAGAATCCCTTATTTACGACTTTTGTTCAGAAAACATATGCAATGACATCCAAGCATTAAAAGAGAAAACTTTAACAATGTTACTGACACATTACATGCATATTATCACCTCTTGAGTGACTGCATCATGGCAAACTACTGATCCTGAGGACTGAAGAAAAATGAAAATGAAATTTGTTAAAGGCACATGTTTTTGTTAAATGTTGTCATATTTGGTCCAAGAACATTTTTACATTAATGCATGTAATCGTTTTCTTGTTTGTTTAAACACAAAATAGAAGAGTGAAGACTAATTACTAGACCTAATTGAGAGAGAATCTACGGCACTTCCTCGACCCGCTGTGCAAAATGTACCAAATTATGAGGTTTGCTCTGTCAAAATACATGAATGAGTGGAGATTTCAAACTTACCAAACATGTATGCTACATAAAACCTTTCCAATTTTATCACAATACAGTGACAGCAACATCAGAATGGGTACGGTTGGAAATATGGAATCATGCAAATAAAATAAAAAATTTAAATAGGCCACAGTGTTCTACACCTTGCAAACCAAGGCACAAAATTAACAATGAAGAATGTGTAAAATTGCAAAGTGAAAAAGTCATCAGAATGCAGTTTGATTTGTAATAAATGAAGCCCATCTGTTGTGTGTGTTGCTGAAAGACATATGTTTTTCTAGTATAAAGCTTATTTGAATGCTTGTTCCTTGAGAAGAAAATTGAAACATGCATACCATCTGTCAACCCATTAGAGCCCTTAATAATACTAGGTCAAGTTTCATTATATATGGCACTGAAGAAAACATGTAACACACTCGTTGCGCAGAAGGCGATCAACCTTAGGAATCAAAAACAGTTTTGTGATTGATTTTTACGATTCTGAAGAGCCAAACTTCCCTGAATGTGCTTTTTTTTTTATGCTGTGGACTTTGCTGGCTGGATCTGAATATGTAACCAAACCCAAACACCTGGTCCAGCTTAAGAATGACACTTTCATGTCAAAACATAATAATAATACAACGCCACAACAAAACATACTGGTTGATTTGTTGACCAAATACCTTGCCACTCCATGTGCAAAAAGAGACTGCAAAGTTATCTGATGGGAGAGTTATTGAACCCCTCCAGGGGGTTTGTAGGTGCTGAGACCTCCAGGGAGCAGGACTGATGTCAGGACAGCCCCACCATGTGGTCGATTTGCCTCATGTACATGCTCTTTAGAGGAAGGCCATAACGTCTCTCTTCGGAAATCCTTTCACACTATTGGACAAATGAAAATATGTCATTCTTATTTCTATGACCACTTTTAAGATTTCATACTGTCACTAACAAAATACCCGATTAAACACTTTAATACTGAAATTATATTTTAACATTTGAAAATGTATCCCAAGAAGCTAAAAATAAATGTAAAAAAATCTGGTAGTGGCTAATTGTAATTTGTTAATTAAAAAGAAATATAAATTAAAGGGGTCATGACATGATCAAATTTGCCTTGATCTTTTGACATATAAGAGGTATTCGTACCGTTAAAGCATTCTGCCATTTTCAGAGCTTAAAATATCCTCAGTACAAACAAGGCATTTATCTTGCTGCGAGATTTATCTAGATGCGAGATCTGTGACATCACACATACATTTGCATATGACTGCCTGCAGAGCAGGACCTCAACAAATGGATATACATCATCGCATGATAGGCCCCGCCCACCGACATTCAGTGTCTTAACGGCTGACATCTAGTTTAGTTTAAACAGCGTCTAGTTTAAACAGCTCGTTTGCATCTCTCTACAGTCTTCAGAAGGATCACAGCATCGGAAACAAGTGGATGGTTTTTGATGGAGTCCCGGATAGCATCTGAGGAATATATATATTAGTTCGGAGCATTTTGTTTTGTAAACGAGGCACAGTGTAATGGAGATGAAGCACCCAACTGTATTGGATCTGACAACAGCTGCATCACAAACCTGAAGTAAATGATTTCAGAATGCTTTGTCTTAGTGGATAATGTTTTCAAAACACTTACTCATGTGCAATAGCAAGTGGGCGTTGATATTGTTTTCTATGCAGTGATATTAGCCAATCATAACAGTTGCCCTTAACTGGCAAGCCTTAAAGGAGCAGCCCCTTAAAAACAGTCAGAATGAGGGTGAAAATATTCATTTTTCTGCATATATATTTTTGTTTGTATTGTTTTGTGTGCGTATAAAAACTTATTAACATTATAAGTAAACCTCAAGAAACATTAAAATAATAAAAAATATCATGACCCCTTTAATTCACATAATTTCACTATTATTGCAGTCGCAAGCAACTCTTTTCAGTGAATTAATCATCATTCACTTCCAAGCACTGACTCCCTCCTTTCATAAATAAGGTGACTTGTTGTTTTTGGTGTTTTTTGCCTGTAGCAAGAGAAAATCAGCATTTAAGTGAATGTCTTTAAAGGGCAGGTTGTGAAGGAGCATATAATTGACTGGACAAGCTGACTTAATTAACTTGCACCTAAACAAATTTAATAAACGAAAAAAGACTTTCTGATTAAAGACGTTGCATTCATATATGACTCAAAAGATTCATTGAGATCGCCACTATAATTCATATTCATAAGTGGGAGGACTGCTAGTGTCTATTAAACCAATTGCTTACGTTGCTTATGTTGGCTGGGGGCTCTTTGTTGGGCTCTTCACATGGGAATTGCTCTTCCCAACTTTTCTCCCTGAAGCGTTGATCTATCGGCACTATATGGCCTTCTGTAGTGAAGATGTACTTATTCTCAGACTTGTGCAGCGGGTTGTCTTCATCAAAGAGCTGTAAAGGATTGTAAAATATAATTTAGTGATTGACGTGGCAGCAGCATAAAACTTGACTGACCATGTTTATAGTTTATAAATTTAAACTATAAGATTTAAGTGAGAATAGAACATTTTTTAAAGGGAGAGCATATAGAAACAGAAAACTAACCAAAAAAAGGTATTTGCAGGTTTCACTGAGGAAGAAACTCTCCATGCGATCTTCTTTGGACTTATCCACCACATGATGGAGAGTGGCATAACCACACCTGAGAAGCAGTCAAACAAAACATCTGTCTTGAGAAAATACCAGCATCCCAATCAAATCACTTCCTGACATTTTAATCCACATACCTGACTTTGGTATTTTTTTCGAGGCTTTCAAGGATGTCCATCCCAACGTGAAGATAAAAAGGATTCTTGGTTGCCTGTAGAAAGTCAAGTTCATCGGTAATTATACTGTAATGCTGCGGTCTAAAAATCTGGTTATAATCGAAAAAGAGCAGTTAGAAAAGGTTTGTACCTGATAGAGCAGGTATGTGGATTCCACTAGTTCAGGTCTTAAAGGGTAGAAGAGGACATCTGGGGCCTGAAGCTGCCAGTTGTATCTCTCAGGAAGAGCCCCGAAACGCTTCCAGATTGCATAGTAGAAGGCATGAAGGCAAATGGCGTTTTCAACATCTCCATTCAAAACCTGAGCAACAGAAATGTGTGCACCTGGTTAGAAACCCTGGTTAATGAACAATGGAAAAAGGCTATCAGCAGGTCTAGTTTGGTCCATTTTTGTATGCACTTGAGTCAAGTAGATTCCACAGATATAACTGAAACACTGTTCAATTAGTTGAACAACTGGATTTTCATATTAGATCAGAAAGTTAATGTTTATCACCAAGACAATAGCTCTCTTATTCATAGGCAGCTACTTCAGATGAAATAGAAACAAATCCTCACACAGAGCCTCTTTAAAGCACTCTAAATAGGGAGCAAATGGTTGCTAAGTTAACGACAAAATATTTTAGGGGTTAACGACCCCAAACTTTTGAACGGTAATGTAAGTTATTGCTTATAATAATGACATAATACTAGATTTTAGAACATTTTTGGTAACACTTTACAGTAAGGTTTCATTAGTTAACTGAACAAAGAATGAACAATACTTCTACAGAATTTATTAATCTTATTAATTATATAAGTATATATTTCAACATTTACTAATACATTGTTAAAATCAAATGTTGTATTTGTTAACATTAGTTAATGCACTGTGAACTAACATGAACAAATAATGAACAGCTAGATTTTTATTATTTAAGATTAATAAATATTGGAACAAATGTATTCCTAATTGTTAAATGAGTCCTTATTGTAAAGTGTTACCACATTTTTTATGGGGTAAAAAATTGAGTACTTAAGAACTAAGGCTATACTGTATTTAGAATGTACTGTACTTAGATTAAATAAAGACAATAGAGAGATTGAACGAGAGAAGCAGGAGACAATTAAGACACGTTTTAGACCTGTAGTCCAGGGAAGAATGCCTGCAGAGAGTCAATCCATGTGTTCATGATCTGCCCATTAAACATGTTCACATTCACATACAGTGGTGGGTCACCCTCTCCTTCATTACACGCCGCTCTTCTGTAAAAGTAAAAAAAAACATGTGCACAATTAGAACCAGGATGTGTCAACAAAAGCATTACAATAGTTTAATAAGAATTCATTAATGCACACCCTGAGGTGTGAGGTGAAAGTGTCACGCTAAAACTTCTGCATAACTGTGTAGTTATAGAAAATGAATAAAAACCTTGAAATGTTAGTCCAATCTGAATGACACATTCACATGCAAGAACGGTTATAATAAATTAACTTGCAAGCAATACACTCATTGGCTGCAAACCATGCCAAACAACCAAAAATTCCAAGTGACACACTTTATCTGCAGGTGGTTAGACACCCACATGCAAACTCCTTTGGTCTTTGTAAAGCTCAAACTGCAGACACAAACAGCTGTGGTCACATGCACATGTTTATAATCACCCTCTTCTCAGGTGGCTCTGAATGCTCTCGTAAGCTGCAGAGAACATCATGTAATCTTCCTTCTTTCCAAATAAGATGTAAGACTTGAGGAGGTACTCGTAGAATGAGTCCATGCCGGCACCAAGTCCGCTCTGCTTCCCCACCCACTGACCAGTCTGAATGTTCACCACATTCCCTGGAAAAGGGACATAAGGATCATCAATGGTCAGACAAAGACATGTGATCACAAATTAAAGATACTGGATCCAAAACAAAATAAAAAGAAAAGGTCTGTAGTTATTGTTTAAGGAAGGACTTCACACTGCAAGCATTAGTGTTCAATTTTTTTGTTTGGCTGTTCACATTATTTTTTAAATGTGGCCAATATCAGATTTGAATGTAAACAGGTCACGATCCTGAACTGACCCGCACGCACAAAAGAACAATAACAAAGATGGCACACAGACTGTCATACAGACGTAAACAGAGGTTACTGAAGTCAGGATTTACACATTCTTTTAAGGCGTTTTGTGCTAAGGAAGCCAGTGAATTTGTGCGCAGGTGAAAAGGAGGACACAGATGAGGAAGAGAGCAAAGTTTTTCTCATATAGTTATAGACTTTGCTGCAGTCTTCCATATTCACTGAGTGACCAAACAAATACCGGTATGTAGAATCATATAAATCATAGTGTTGATCTAGAGTGACATAAATGTTGCATGACCATTCAGACTGAGGTCGCATTGCAAAACATTAGACTCGTATCTGATTTAGGACCCCATATGGAAGTGACCCAAATCAGAATCAAAAAGGTTCCATGTGGTTTGTGCTGTTCACACTGTTGACACAAAAAAAAGATCTGTCTCACATATAAGCAAAAAACAAACAAAAAAACTTTTGCCTAGCCACTAACCACTTTTGCCTGCAGCCTGAATGTATCCTAAAACAGACCAAAAATGCAACCACTTACCCAACAGCCCAGTTTCATTGCTTCTCAAGTTCCACAGAGCTTTAACAGCCCGCCGGGCGACCCATTCAAATGTGGAGTCGCCAATCAGACGGCTAAGAATGCCAAACTCCACGAGCAGAGAACCCGCCCCTGCTGTACACGTCTCATTAATGCTGTCAGGAGGAACACCTTTCTTTAAATTCACCTGCACAAAACCATGGTAAGATACAAATGTCAAATGCAGCAAAAACTAGGCCATGTCTATGTACGTGGGCCTGACCCTGGGATAGGGGATGCCTGTGCTAGTGTTCTCAAAGGCAGGTAGCAGTCGAACAGCAAGGTCATGTGCCAGGTGCAGTAGCTCATTGTCATAGTCCTTTAGCCCTATGTCCCCAAAAGGATGCAGTGGGTCAGTCAGCAGAATATGGGATGAGATCAAACTGCCAAGAATTCTGAAAAGGGAACATTTATTTCAGTTACTTCCTGGTTAACAACAAAGATGCTGTTTTGAACACACTTCTCACTTTATTTGAAAGTGTGAATAGAACCGTAGCAGATCAGCCAAATTGTTCTATTACAAAAATGGTTTGTTTTGTCAAAATGACAAAGCTCTATAAAAAAAAATTTATTCATAGAACACAAAAGGAGAACACTTCTTATTTCCATACAATGATTGAATGGGAATGGATAGGATTCCTTTATCAACTAATCGACTTGTGAGGGTGTTGACGGACTGAATAAAAGAGTGAAATACTGCACCTGATGTTGGCCTCAAAGACTTGAACAGTGGAGTCCTTGTCAAAAGACACCGTCTCAATCACCAGCTTAACAGCTCGATGGAACTCGGTCACATTTCCAAGCACCTGCAGAAATGGAAAAAAAAACATGGGAGTACATTATGCATCCATGTACATATGATGTAGACCTGAATTAAGCTGAGGTGACACGGAAGTGAGGAATTCCTGAGATTTTCTGTAATTAATAGCCACACAGTTTGTTCAGCTGTTGATGTGGATTTTTTGTTTTTGTTTACTAGATAACTGAAAGTTAATCATAAGTGCAGATAAATTCAAGGTTGTGTACTGGGACACACATAAAACAGCTACTCCCTCTTTCTCTTCTCATGAGGTAAAGGATAAATAATGGGCCTTTTCATGAAACATGAGCAGAAAAAGATTTAGTAAGAGTTTAAAAAAAACAACTGTAATTTGTGTTGTAGAATAAAATGTGAATGTCTCTAAGTAATACAAAACGCAGACCTTATTTTACTTATAAATCATAAACCAGCATCTATGGGAGGGAACCCATGGCTCAAAAATGCTAAATCTGTTCTGGATTTTAGGACTATAAACAGAACGGCTCAAATTATTTAATTTTTAGAAGATTATACTATTCAGCAGTTCAGCTGATTTTTGTTGCAAAATTTGTCAAAAATCCCAAAACAATTTACTAATAGTAAGAAAGACAAAAAAATACTTAAACTAAAAGGTTTGTACAATTATCAGTGTCAACTAATTATTTCTAACTCTTGAGAATTAAATAGAACTGATTTAACCTTAAAGGTAGGGTAGGCAATTTCGGAGAGGCTAGCAATAGCAAGCTAGCTTTGAAAGCATGAGATCCCACCTTCCCTTCAGAGCGTCTCCAATGCCACACCTCCTTCTAAACACATGAACGCACAGAGCAGAGTGCAGATTCATTTCGGCATTGATAGCGTTGACAAAGAAAAGCAAAAAACTGAGTCTGAGATCAGCTCTGGATAGAAAGTCTCAGGTTGCCATCTCATAATTACAGAAATGACATGGCGTGAATGCAGCATGGTTCATCCAAAATCTCACATACTTCCCTACTCTACACTAGGCGAAAAACAGTAAGTGACAAAAGTAGTATGTCTAAATTCACAGTACTCATACCAAGAGGAGGCAAAAAGTACCCGGATGACCTACACTACAGTTCAAAAGTTTGGGGTCAGTAAGATTTTTTTATGTTTTTAAAAGAAGTATCTTCTGCTCACCAAGGCTGCATTTATTTGATAAAAAAAAAAATAAAAAAAAAACAGTAATATTGTGAAATATTATAACAATTTAAAATGACTGTTTTCTATTTTAATATATTTTAAACTGTAATTTATTCCTGTGATCAAAGCTGAATTTTCAGCATCATTACTCCAGTCTTCAGTGTCAGCTGATCCTTCAGAAATCATTCTAATATGATGATTTGATGCTCAAGAAACATTCATTATTATCAATGTTGAAAACAGTTGTGTACACATTTTTTTCAAAATTCTTTGATGAATAGAAAGTTCAAAAGAACAGCATTTATTTAAAATAGAATATTTTCTAACATTATAAATGTCTTTACTGTAACTTTTGATCAGTTTAACTCATCCTTGATGAATAAAAGTATTGATTTGTTTTATTTCTTTCCCCCAAAAATAAAATTAAAATTCTTACTGACCCCAAACTTTTGAACGGTAGTGTTTAATGTTACAAAAGCTTTAGATTTCAGATAAATGCTGTTCTTTTGAACTTTCTATTCATCAAAGAATAATTGGGTTTTTTTTTAAATAAAATTACTTTGAATTCTTATTAAAGCCACTATTAAAGTTCTCAGAGCAGTGAGTGATTTTCTCTTAACATTACATTAATTCATTAACATTAAAAGGATAGTTTCGCCAAGAAAAGAAAATTGTCATCATTTACTCTCTCAAGTTGTTTTAAACCTGAAAGCTTTTCTTCTGTTGAAAATAAAAGTTATTTTGAAGAATAAGTAACCAAACAGTTGTAAAGTAACCAAACAGTTGCAGGTCCGTAGTGACTTCCATACTTTTTCCTACTATGGACGTCTATGGGGGACCAGTGCTGCGTTCCAGTCCAAAATTGTCATTCCCTTCACTCGCTAACTTCCCTCCGTCTCGTTCACTCGGATGTACGTCATTGCTTACGTTGCACGAGTGCCCACTACTGGCGGAAACTGCAATGGGCTGAACTGGAACGTCCTAAGCCCTTGATCACTTGGAATCAGCTATGGAGTTGATTTCTTTTTGTCTTTTTTTTTATTCCTTTAAGAATTTGTTTAATGCAGCATCCAAATGTTTATAGGTGTGTTTGGGTTGTTTTAAAAAAAAAAAAATTAGAATTAATATAGTTTGTTGTGGTGGTGATTAGATGAGATCTGTGGGGACGTCACAATCGTACTGCATTGTGGGACATATAGGTGCCTGAAGTGTACATTTGAAGTAGACTCGCTCCATCGGTCAAAATCGAGGGAACGAGGGTCTGTCTATATAAACTTCCCTCATTCACTTCACGAAGTGGAACGCACTTCAAAATGGCGGTAGGGATTCCCCCAAGGGGAAGTGCCTAGGGAAGTTCGCAAGTGTGTGTCTAAAAGTGGACTGGAACGCAGCACTAGTCTCGCGTAGCAAGACCTTCAGACTGACGGCAGAAGGTCTAGACTCTATGGCAGCTTTTCTTGGCCAAAGACCGCCCTAGAGGACGTCTGACTGACATGTAACGCAACCAATCACAGTTTGTTTTGTTCCGCGTCATGTTTAGGGGCATGACAACATAATGTCGATGTCCCTACAATAACACACCGGTGAGCATTAATAAATTATTCATTCTCAACGTTGTGCAAGTTTGCTGCAACAATGGAGCCGCGAAATTCACATACTTTTGAAAATCCAGCATTTAGTTGATCCTGGTAAGCGCTCACTGTCACAGTTGTAAACACAATGGTTTTCTTCTTTCACGAGGGGTTTTGGCGTCATGGCATTTGTTTCCAGGCGGACCGATAAAGAATGCGATACACACATCCTGTAGAATTCAACAAATCAGACCGCGACTTCGAAACTCCTGAAGTGTTTCCAGAAAAGTGTGCCATATGCATCAGACGTTCAGCCAACGGTCTGAGGCTGAGACTAATGGGGACCAGCAACTGTCTGGAGAGCCACTTTCTTTAAAATATCTTCTTTTGTGTTCAGCACAAGAAAGAAATTAATACAGGTTTGGAACAACATTAGAGTGAGTAAATAACAGAATTTTCATTTTTGGGTGAACTATCCCTCTAAGGACAAGCGGTAGCATGTTTACTATTAGGCTATTGTCACTTTAGGACCAGCACACATCTAATAAACACGCATATGACATGCACCCGATTTTCTCTCAAATGTTTGCTTTCACTTTAGACATAATCAACTGTATTTATGTAAAGCTTGTGTGTATTTGACAGTTTTAGCGCAATAAGACTCGAAAGATAACTTAGTCCAGTATCCAGGCACTGTTTGACAGGCTTTTAGTGCCCGTGAGCTTCGTGTATGCGCTCAGAAAAGCGCATGTTAGAACAGTGGAACTGCACGCAAATTAAATTTGTAACTGGCAAGGCTTTAAAGCACATGCAAATAATGAACTTTTGTGAATTGCAGTATCCAGTGAGTGTAAGTCTACCTCTGCATTAATATGTGATGTGAATGTACGTTGCGTGTACAGTATGTTGAGACAGAGGCACCAGAACTGCAACTGATAGAATGCACTGTAGCACAATACTATGATATTTCTTCAAAAGCAGATCGTGGAGACATTTTAAACGTCCACGATAAAAAAATCGTAATATCGCTGAATATTGATTGCTATCAGGATGTGAAGAGTGTTTCAACCAGTACAACAAAAAGTGTTAATAAAAAAAATGGCCTACCCTACCTTTAAGTTAACCTTAAGTCATCTGTCTGTTTAAGAGGCCGACTTACCAACAGCGTATCAAGAGCATCGATGAGGGTCAAGGAGTAGTTTCCAAGGACATCGTTGATGTTGATATTTGACCTAGTAGAAATACACAAGCAAATGTATCCTTAGGTCTATTCGGTTTTGATATGCTGCCATTATTCAAATACACTGGGATAAATTAAAGCCATAAAAATCTGTGGTGCTGGATATGAAAGAGATATTTCTCCTTTTCCATGCCTTAAAGGGCTCCTATGCACAGACTTTGGGGCTGACTAGAAAAGTTTCTACTTGTTACTCACCTGTTATCAACTGACTAAAGGAAAAAGCTTGATTAGCAACATTTTTGTTACACAGGCATTTGATTCACAGGAAACTTTTTTTCCGGAACAATGTATGGAAGAAAAGGGAATAAAGAAAGACTGTAAAGTGTAGATGAATATAAATTCATATACACGGGTCATGCCAAGATCTTCTCAGTCAGTTCTTCTTGAGAATTCACTAAAGCATATAGTTAACATGAAATTAAACATTACATATGGTCGTTTTGAAGGTTGATATGGATTAGTCAGTAGCCTAACTTACGGGTTGAGCACGTCAGGCCCTCGACCTTCACAAGCTATAGGGTTAAGTTCATCCTTTGGAAAGGCAAACTTCATGTAGTTATCATATCCGAAATAAAACATGTCTCGCGCCATTCCCCTCATTTTCACTTTCAGCTCGTCAGGGAAGGAGCTGTACTTTCTGTCATATTCATCTCTGCCCTCCTGAAAGAAGCTGAGGTAGGATTTCTTTGGTGAATTCCCATTAATCTTGGAGCAGGTCTTTCCTTGAATGTTTCTGTGGTCGTACACGTGCTGTGGCCACTCGTTAGTTTTGACGGTGGCTCTCTCGCCATCATTGAGAAGTTCAATTTTATGCAAGTTGAACGAGAATTTAATGGGGAAGTCAAAGCCCCAGCTGGGTCCCAGTCCAAACACTAGCCACACCGCGCAATTTAGCACCACTCTTAAAACAAGAAGACCCACGACTATTGACCTCCATTGCATCTTTGCCTGCTGTCGTCCTTAAAAGTCATAATTTACTTCGACGTTGCGACTTACCGAAGCGCAAAAGTCAACAGTTTTCATCCCGCTTTCAGTTCTCACACACTTCCTGTCAACAAACCAGCCCCTCCCTGGTCCTCAACGCTGATTGGTCAGCCACTGGCAACGTCATGACGGAGAGGGCGAATGGGTAATGTAGGCGTTACTCATACACGCAGTGAGCAGCGGAGATGTCGTGGCAGCTAAACTAACTAAACTGCATTTCTAAGCCAATGAGAAAATCACATGTGTGAAATGACGGAGTACATAAAGTCCTATCTGTATGTTTAGTTGTAACTACAGCTACAGTTAACCATTACCCCCTCCACTACTACTATAACCTAATAATGATACTAAATGTTACAAGTAAAAAAGATATATTAATTAAATTAAAGTTTTATAAAATTAGTATTACAATAAATAGTTAAATACTTTATGCTTAATACATTACAGACTAAAAAAAATCACTTAAGATTCTAAATTTAAATGTTAATTATAAATATAATATATATATATATATATATTAGTAGTAGCATTATTAGAATGTTGGTTACGTCAACAAATGTTGATATGCATAAACTAGAAACAATGCAAACCCCTCAGTAACGAATTCTAATCATATAATTATAACTCTTAATTATTATTATTAAATATTATTGAAATATTATTATAATGAATATAATTCATAATATATATAATATAATTAATATATTAATTTATAACATTATGAATATAATTATAATCAAATTGATATTATGAATATAATTATAACTGAAATACATTTTTAATCAAAATCTTGAGAACTTGTCGATTTTATATGGAAATAACAATAGCAAGAAAAATTGCTGCACCTTTATAACTTGAAATTTGAAAACTTGAGATCACATATTTAGGATTTATAACATTAATGCTCAACTTTAGATATGACTACTTTACTGACCACAACATAAAAAAACTAAAAAGAAATCAACCACAACAATGCAAGATTCCTCCTACATGTTGACAATCTATTTATTGGTTCATCGTATTTACAAAAGTGCATTTATAATAAGTGGGGTTTCCAACATTTGCCTCTTTTCACAAATATTTAGTTGATAATGACAACAGTACAATAATCTACCTTAAAAAGCATGCCTTCTTCGGTTCTTGCAGTTCAAAGTAAGCTGTCTTGATCCAATCTAGTTCCAGGCAGGCACACCTGGTATACTGTTTAGCTTGAGGGACAGAGACACTGCACAAGGCACTTTAACTTCACCTACTCTTTCTCTCAGCTCATGAACAGGATTCAAGACATCACTGAGCTAAATGAAAACCTTTACCAGCAAAACATTCATCCTCTCTAATATACGTACACTCACTTTTGTAAAAATCTGTCTGGATCATCATTTGTACATTTCTGTTGAGCTGTTTATTTACTAGATTGCTCCCCATTTAGATTTTACAGACTTCTCAAGAGACGAAGGGGAAGGGGGGGGGTGGAAAGAAATAAAAGCAACAGTCCAAATGATATTATACTCTCTCATGAGCATAACCTGACAGACTGGAGAGAACAAAAGGCTTAACACTATATTAAAGTTTAGATTCTTCTCAGTTTTTCAATCGATTTGTCCAGGAAACCCCAAGTGGAGATCACTGGAGCTGCGGGGATTTGCAAAACCGTGAATCCATAATGTTCATCCGACAGCAGGCTGTAAGAGGTGGAGGAACTCATTCTGCAGGCTAGCGTCTTTTAGCGACTGATGTATCATTGACATGACTGATGCAGTTGGGAAGAGGAGCTGGTGAAGAATTATGGGATCAGACGAACAGGGTAGTGTAAGGGGAGCGGTACGGAGAACTGTACAGTTTCACAAAGCGAGCAGGATGTGGTGTGAGAGGAACATGGCAGCGGATAGACAGCGGGCCCTCAGAAGACACTTTCAGCTTCTTCT
Source organism: Leuciscus leuciscus (assembly GCF_965113295.1). Taxonomy (NCBI): domain Eukaryota; kingdom Metazoa; phylum Chordata; class Actinopteri; order Cypriniformes; family Leuciscidae; genus Leuciscus; species Leuciscus leuciscus. Next base: position 9,929,977 of record NC_138738.1, on the reverse strand, counting down.
TGACTTTGAGTGCTGGATTAGCCATTGAAGAGTAATATCTGTGAGAATCAGGGGACATAACAGTGTCATGTAAGTATAGCAGACTAGAAACACCATACAGCAATCTCAACTCATCCTTATGGAACATTACTTACCAATGTTATCTTTCTCTTTGCAGGAAATCGAGTAGCAGCAGATCTCCCGGTCTTGAATAGCAGCCAAGTTCCTAAAGAAATAGAACATGAGAAAGGATCAATAAAACAATTTGTATGGTATGGTATTTCATTTCAGGCTTACTAGTTATTTCAGGAAAAGCTGTAAACAGAGTGTAGTCCAGCAACAGGAAAATATAGAAGCAGATACAACTCTTAGCCAATAGATGGCAGTAAGTCTTACAACAACGAACACAAGACCCCAAAACCCCATGACCTTTCCATTTCATGCAGACATATGGTTCAACTTGTCTAGACATTGTGACTCATTCTCACACAATTCTTAGAAAACACAACAATTCTCAATCTGATCCAATGTTTTTATTTATTTATTTATTTATTTTATTTTTATTAAATGCATAAGATGATTTTAAAGAGAGAATTTAAATTGTGTGTTGTTGTCTTTTAAATAGAGCATTCCTTTATAATGAGGATGAGCAGAGCCAGTAATGCAATTTCCTAATTATTATAATGATATTAAGTATTCTATTACGGCAAGGCAATCTTATTAGCATCATATGATTTGGCAGAATATAATCAGAGGCTGTATGAGGCCGAGATAGTCCACTCGTACATGAATGGGAGAAATCATAACGTTCAATATGGCAGCTTTAGGAATGTATGTCCCACCAAGAACGTTCATGCGAATTAGCTGGATCAGTTATTGAAACAATTTTCACAAACATTTATGTATCAGTATTTCTCAACTGGTGGGTTACATCCCAAAAGTGGGTCACACAAGAAAAAGTAGGTTGTTTTAGTGGGTTGCGGAGAGTGTGGTCAAAGAAACAACAACTAAAACTGAATTGTACATGCTTTTCTGATGCAAGACTTTTATTTTGAAAGACGTGTGTAATACTGATGACACTTCTGTCAGACACAGTTTAAGTAAAGCGTGGCAAAGAAAAATGCATTGTCCTGATTTAGTATCTGCTGTCAGATGAGATGTTGTCAGGCTATATGTCAGTGTGATTATTCTAACATTTTAGTAAATTGTTATGAAAAAGTCTCTCACCTCAGAAAAACGAACTTTCCTGCACTGTCGGACAGTATCCTGTGCTCACACTGTGCGAGTGCAAATGCAGAGGCGCATGCTGTGTATTACTTCACTATATATAATGAAATTACAAGCATACAACTTTGTATTTACGCTGTCAATTAGGTCATGAAATTACCAAAAACTACCAATAAATTGTGTGTTAGCTAAAAACGATTTTCACACAGGTATGATGTTCATTCTATTCATCAGGATCAGTGTCTATATGTTTTATTAACAGTTCATGTTAGTATTGTGTATTTACCATGATAACTATTATTGTAACCCCACAATACCACTTAATTTTCTCACTGTATTTTATTCTGTATTTTGACGACTGTGGTGGCTCATACCAATTTACTAACTTTAGGGTATTATGAAAAACTAGGACTTCTATTTAACAGCCTTACCTTGTTTATTCATCAGTGTTAGTAATATTCTAACAATATACTTGGACGCATAAAATGGAACGGTACTTCGGTGTGTGTCAACCATTTGTGAGAAATAAATTTGCTTGGTTCAAATTCCTAAAAATGTAGGTTGAATGGGAGAATGTGGGACCCATGGCCAAACCAGTTGAGAACTACTAGCCTAGAGAGACAGTAATATAAAAAGCTATACTGGTTAACAATTTACTTTCCCCAGCAATCTGACCAGGGTGACATCAGGCGAAAATAAAACAAATTTGAGGTGGAGTAAGTAAATTACAATTTTTAAAATCAACATTTGTTTTTGTTTTCATTTGCACTGATAAGTCAATTTAGGTATTGTCCATTTTGATTTCATGTAGACTTTACTTAAAAAAGCAGCGGGGAAATTAAATGCATGTGTGGTGTACAGCTCCTTACATTTTTTCAATTAGCTGTTTCTCATCCAGCGCATTGGGTAGATCTCTCTTATTGCCGAGCACCAACACCTAAAAGACAAAGACATCCATAGGAACTTATGCAGTGAAGATGAAGATATGTTTGAGCAATGATGTGGGGAAAAAACAAGGAAATGTCTTACAGGGATTCCTTGTAACTGTGGCTTGTCTAAAAGATTGTGCAGCTCATTTCTGGAAGCTTCAACCTTCTCCCGGTCCGCTGCATCCACCATGTACCTTTGAGAGAAAATGGAGAAAGGATGCACATTTTTTATTATTTTGGTAGTGTGAATACTTTCCTCTTTCCCTTATAGAATATGGATGTAGAGATACTTACACTATTGCATTCACCCCACGACAGTATCGCTCCCACATGCTCCTGAACCTCGGCTGACCTCCTATATCCCAGATCTGCACAGTAATAAGACCCACGTTAGTTTCAGTGTTTATTATTTACAATTAAACTTGCACCTTATTTTTCTCCTGAATCCAAAGAAACCAAGATTATTCATTAAAAAGGACCAAACCTTGATGGTGACGTTGCCTTTTGTGACCTTCCTCATGTTGAACCCAACGGTAGGAATCATGTCTTCGCTGAACTGGCCTGACTGGGGAGGATAATATAGCACATATTAACAACTCATGGACTTAAGACTTGTTTGTGATTAAATGTTTCCATTATTCTACCTAAAACAACTTCTTTACTTTGTTTTGGTTTTTTTGACGCCCAGTTTCTTTTCCTATTGCTGTAAGCGTAGGCCTGCAGTGATTGGTAGTTAAGGGCTTCCCATCAGAAACATTTATTTGATCTATGATTCATAATGAAAGTTCACAAACAAAAAAAAACCTCAAGACCGCTCTGGGAAATTCTCATGGTATATTGCCATCTACTGTACTAATCTACAGAGATTCTCAAATTCAGGCCATTGCCACAGTCAACTCTAAAGCTCTGTGCCAATATGGTGATTATTATACAATTACAATATTTTGCGATTCTAATAAAACTTCTTGCATTCCTAATGTTTATTCAAACAATACACTCTTGACACTCTTGAAATTTGACAACCATTTAGGAATTCATCTTTAGTAGTCCGCAATCACAGTATTTTAGTCACATCATTAATAAAAACGTATTAGTATATTACTGACCTGGTATAGACCTGCCTGACTTATGAGGCAGGTCTAAACCACAAGACCACCTCTCCATTTATGATTCAGTTTTGATGTGGTTTGCCTTAATAAGGGAAAATTCCCTCCCTATAAACACTTTCCCTTATTTGTCACACTGTTGCCAGTAAAACTTTCTTTTTAAACATTAGGACCACCACAAAGTATTCGAACACACTCCTTCAGTTCTTGACTGCATAGTCAAATCTGTAGATGTAATTTCTTCCATTGGCTAATATTAGCAATTATATATACGTCAACCTGATAATGAAAATTATTCCAATATTGAATATTTAGCAAAGATAATGTCACAATGCTTACTGATACCGTGCTATAAAAATATCATACCAAAGCAATCACATGCAATGGAACTAACTGCCCTTGACAAATGTTCTATAACCCAATCAAGGAAACAAAAAAACTAAATTAAGTATTTGACAGCATATTTGCAAAGTAGGCAAACTAAGGAAAATAACTGAAGAGAATATAAATGTAGTGCTGCTCAAGATTGCGGAGTCAACAGCTCTGGCTGCATGGCTCTTGCAGCTAATAGTGAACAAAGGGTTACTGAGTCAGCACACTATCTCAGACTGTCTGGCAACAGCGGGAAAGATAACCAGCCCCTTCACACTATCAGCCATCATTACTCAGAGAGATACAGACAGATTTTGGAAAGTAAAAAATAAAGTCCCACGGCACACTAATGCACAAACATGCATTGCTTTAAATGGCATATTAATCTGGATATTGTATTTAAAGTAGCACTCACATTTAATGTTAAACTTAAGTCAGGTAGGAGAACACAATACAGTCATGCAAGTAGTTATATGATGTTGTTTGTGATGATAAAACAACAAATTTACATATCGTCGCTCATATCGTTTAATTAATTTTTCAATAATTAAATACTGCGTAATCAAAGTTGGTATTGTGGCTTTATATATGGTCCGACACGTGCACGAGACATTATAATATTAGCCTAACATTTTATGAAAATCAAGCTCAGATGGAGTTGCAAAGTTTTTAACCAGCGAATGACAGAGATTTGTCTGAGGCAGTATCTCTGTTTAAAACAACACAATAATACCCAGAATCGTGCAGCTCTAGTGGGCACTTAGTTTTTCGTGTTGTTCATTACATATGCAAAGGCTAGACGGCAAATACAAGACTCTTCTCTGCTCTTCGAATATATAAAACATTAGCCTTTATAGACATAGTGTTTTCTTGAGTAAATAAAATGCTTTAGTTAATCAAACATCAGTTATTTATTTACCCTTGCACTGCAAACAAGCAGAGACTCTCCAAATCGTGTGTGGCACTACATTCACAATAGAGGCGGGTGGAGTTATACCGTTTGACCCTATGGGTTTGACCGACAGTTTGAGGATTCAATGGAGTTACGAGTAGGGCTGCACGATTAATTGGAATTAACACTAAATCTCACTTAAACCGATCAGTCTTAGTGCAATTATTTTATTATGCGTAGCTTGTCAGTGAAGCACGGCTCTGTGATGAGTAGTAATGCTGCTCCATCTAAAAGCACTGCGTGTTTGAGTCGCTTATAACGTGCCTTTGAAAAAGCAAAAAGCATCAAACATCTTTCCAAAAATGAGAATCATTTGAAGCAAAAACCTGTTGTCCAACAAAAGGGAACATTTAATAACATGTTTTTACTCCAAACTCAAATCGTTTTGCCAAATCACTTTCGATTTAATATTAATCGTGTAGCCATACTTAAGAGGTTTGTCACAAGCTCTTTTTAATACTTTCATTGGTTAAATATTTGTAAAACCCAAATATTTGACCAATAGCATTGATTTTTAAAAATAAAATGAAACAAAAAATTATGAAATATAGATACAAGGTGACAGCGACGATATTTTCTAATATCGTAGCATTTATTTATTTGGCATTTGACACTTTTCCACGGCGCACCTGACAACCTGTCATGCTAGTGTGCACAGTGGTTGGGAAACAAGCTTAATTGCACTAGTTACTCCATTTAAACAATTAATGAGATACACACATGGTCACCTCAGAAGATGTGATTCCCACCTGAAGCGCTGAAATGATTAGCCTACACAGCAAGAGTTTTTATAGAGACGATGGGGCGAAGACAGCAAAAACTATTCTCCTGAACGCTGTGAGCCAGCAATTCACTAAATGATGCATAATACAAATTTAGCTGCAGTATGTCTGCTCAGAAAACACTAAATAAATAAATAATGCCTGTGTGCAGAAGTTTTTCTGTGCCATACTGGTTTAAATATATAATTAATCACACGAATAAATAGCATCATGATGATCTTTATCTTTAGGAATTCCTAGTATTTACAAGTATATAAAAAAAACGTGAGCAAGATGCTTGTCTAAACCACATGACCACCTCCTGCAATGACTCAGAGTTAAGGTGGTCTGCCTTGATGAGGGAAAGTCCTATATGTCTGCTTTTTCATGTCTAGTAGTAACAACATTTCTAGCAGTTCTTATCAGAAAACACAGCTTGTTTTTATTCCATCCTATATTCAGAAAGGAACTCCTTGAACTCTATTATGCTGCATTGACCCAACTCACACCTAATGTCAAATCTATAAATGGTCTCTCTCTCTATATCAAAGTCCTTTTCAGTTGAAATGAATGAAAACAAATATACAACAGAAATATTTCCAACCAATGAATATTCATATTACATGATGCAAAACACAAAAATGGGCTAATGTGACCAATTCATGTGAAGTTTAAGTGACAAATCCGACTTATGTAGTCACAGGATTTGTATTACGCCACAGCTTATGAGGGACTCCAAGTTTTACGAATTCCCTTCCTTCAGCATACTCTGAAGCTCAAAATCTTCTGAATGCCTGGCATGCTTGTTATTCATAAGAACTCTCCCTCAAAAGGTCAATTAGACCTTTTCGAAAAAAAGATCATTCTGAAAACAATTTTTTTTAAATCCGTTTTGACAATTTGAGGGAAGTGATTACAGAAGAGAGAACTACAAATATAGGCAACACATGAGGCCAATATTTACACTGAACACTTCAGCCAACAACTAATGCGCCAGAAGCATTTTGAGCAACACAAATACAATTTGAAAGTTGGTATACCACATTACATTCATAGTGTCTAGTATTCTACCATGGTAACTAAAAAAAACAATGAACTACTGTGACCAGCACATTTTGCTTACTCGTGCACCAAATCACATGATGGAGGACGTCACTTGACCAGGAAGAACCGCATTAAATGTTTGTGAGTCTTGTGACTAATGCCAGAAACTAGAAACATACATACAGTGCTTGCAAGAACAGAGAGTGGAACTACTTGTTAGATTAGGATTAGGAATGATCTTGTGGAACAAGTACTACAGTACATGTAGTCTTGATTCAGAGTATGAGGTTATATATTATTATTTTGCCTCAAGACAGAGGAGGTCCAGTTAGACACAGGGCATGTGTCTAATCAACAACATAACACAATGCAATGCAGATAAAACAGTATTATTAGGAATTAATTATTAGTCACATACAGGCATATGCAATTAAAGGGATAGTTCACCCAAAAATGAAAGTTTTGTCATCATTTAATCACCCCCAGATTGTTCCAAACCTGTACGAGTTTCTTTGTCCTGTTGAACACAAAAGAAGATATTTTGAAGAATGCTGGTAACCAGACAGTTGACAGTAGCCATTGATTTCCATAGTAGGAAAAAATACTATGTCAATGGCTACTGTCAACTGCCTGGTTACCAACATTCTTCAAAATATCTTCTTTTGTGTTCAACAGAAGAAAGAAACTCATACAGGTTTGGAACAACATGAGTGAGTAAATGATGTCAGAATTTTAATTTTTGGGTGAACTATCCCTTTAATACAAGTATCAAGTTCGAAAGAGTAGGGGTGTAACCCCGGCATCCTGGCCAAATTTGCCCAATGGCCTGTGTCCATCGTGGCCTCCTAATCATCCCCATATATATATATATATATATATATATATATATATATATATATATATACACACACACACACATATATACTAATTGGCTTCATCACTCTGTCTCCTCTCCACCAATAAGCTGGTGTGTGGTGTGCGTTCTGGCGTACTATGGCTGCCGTCACATCATCCAGGTGGATGCTGCACATTGGTGGTGGTTGAGGAGATTTCCCCTTCTATGTAAAGCGTTTTGAGTGCAGAGAAAAGCGCTATATAAATGTAATGAATTATTATTATTATTATTACACTGCCTTGCCTGTATATGAGCAAAGATTTTAATAAGTGACTCACTTTTGATTGATGATACCTGGATTGATGAAAACTGATGTTATGGAGAAAATAAACAAGTGTGATTACTTGTGTGCTTCCTAAATCAAACATCCAGTTTCCCATCAGCAAAAACAAGCTCGTCAAGGGAACAACACAATATTTGAGCATGAAATCCTGCAGTGGTTTTAGACTTTATACCGATGCCTTTCCGTGTTGATGCATAAAGTTTGTTTACTAATTATGGCTACCGCTTGACATTTGTCCATTTTTTTTGTGCATCAAGTCTAATATGAGGCACTTCCATATAACACATTATTTGACCCAATTTCAAAGAGTGTTTTTTTTTCTTCACATTGTTGGTGCTTTGTGCTATTACACAGCTGAGTGCTACCATGTACTGTCACTGGCTGTTTGCAGGTCGGCAGTATACTTGGTGTGTTTATGATGACTGTGTTATATTTAATTGTTATTATTAATAGTAGCAAGTGGGTAAATTGCATGGATGATCATTTCATGTCAACATGGCGGCGCCCATGATGGGGTGACCCGCTCCATGTAAAATAAAATATTTTCTAGAAGACTGATACATTCTAGAGTCTTCACGTCATCATATTTCTAAAAAGTGTTGTTGATTTCTTTATGCATAACATTTTTTTTATTATAAAAACGACTGAGTGCACCCTTAAAGCTGAGAATGACACATTGGGTTGTAAATTCACATGCTTGGGATAGGAATACGTAACAACTAATTAAACCAGTTAGTTTTACAGAAAGCTGCCTGCCACCAATAGTTGGATATTGATTTCTCTCTAGAACTCCGATCACGAAAACAAAAATGTTCCAGGGTTAAATTGAGCTGACATTATAACAAGTTTATAGGGTCGAAAATATGTGGACGTGAAGCACATTTCACAGGATGTAAACGGTAAACTGTCAACTGTTGTCAACACAAACCATCGCCTACCTACGCAATCAAATTATTGATGGTCATCTGGGGGCTAACGTTAGCCGGTTAGCTTTCCCAAAAACGTTGATTTTCAGTCCCTAAGTTGGTCTGTTCCAGACGACTACAGTGAATTTAAGTAAAATTAGCTTCATTATCTGTTAGTAAAGTTAGAAACTAGAAACATTCAGTCTCTTAGATTTGTTAAACTAGCTCATGCTAACCGCAAATACTCACCGCGATTACGTTAACAAACGTCGTTTTGCCCGAATATTGCAGCCCGACGAGGGTTAATTCCATTTCTTCCTTCCAAAAGAGAGCCTTAAACCAGTCCAAGAGGCGGTTAATGAGTGCCAACATTTTGATGTAAGATTTTACAGGTTTGTGTTGTTTGCAATGTTTTTCACCACTAGAAACGTAATGTAGTGTTTGGGAGGAACTGACCGCTGTCATATGACTGACTGTGATACGTTTGCGAACTGAATGTGTGTTCATTCGCGTTGAAGCTGCGCACCTTATGCGCAGTCCTGCAGCAGTCCGACTCATTTCAGCGAATCGGTTCCTTCGAAAAGTCCATTACAAAACAAACAAAAAAAGCCAAACCAGTGATTCGTTTGTGTCATGAAGCACAGTGTGGCATTTTACAAACTCAACAACGTTAAAACAAAACCATATGTACTAGGCACATACTGCAGTCTTTTAATGGTTTTATTAAGTTTTATGATAACAGTTTACAGTATAAGTTGCCCATTAGTTAACGTTAATGAAACTAAGAATGATATAGTTGTACAATATTTATTCATATTTGTTAACGTTAGTTAATGAAAAAACAACTAGGTCTATTGCTTGTTAGTTCAGGACAGGTTCATTAAATAATATTAACTTTTAATTTTAAAAATGTTAACATTAACTAAGATTAATAAATTAGAAGCATTTTTAATTGTTAGTTCATGTTAACTAACATAATTAATTAATGTTAGCAAATGGAACCTTATTGTCAAGTGTTACCACTTTATTTTAATTTCACATGTCAGATCAATGTATTGTTCCCATTATACAGCTCATAAAACTTATGTAGAACATAACATTTAATTCACAATAAAAAATACTAAAATACAGTTACATTTCCTTTCTAAAAAAAAAGTATTTGCACATTGTAACTCTAATGGCTAATGACCATAACATTTAATAACTGCAAATAAAACTACTCAAAATTGCGGTGAAATTATTTCACAAAAATACATATGTCTGCAACAAGATGACTCAAGTGTTGTTTAGCAAAAATGTCCAAGTGATGGATTTTATATATATATTTGTAGAACATGGTGCATATTGATACAATAAATGTAATGAATAATAGTTGACAGTCAAATCAAAACAGATGTGAAAGTGAAACAACTGTCCCTTAAAGCAGAAATAGCTGTATAAGCAGACAGAGAGCAAACTATACGTCATATTCACACATGTGATCAGAAGAACATCAATACAATAAGACCAACATGAGCATTAGATGCTGGTAGTTGTGCCTTTTAATCTTTGGTGCTACTGTACTTAAGACATATTTCTCTCTTCATTACCACCCCAAAGGTTTTATCTGTTGTGGAAAAAAAAACATTTGTAATGTTTGACTACTTTAGCTTAAATATATAATTCACTAACTGTCTTCTGCTCTTTCCAAAAATCTGAAAGGCTGTCCTTCAATGGTTTAACACTTACAAGATACAGTTAACAGTAAATATCCTCTTGCATGACTCAGCTTCAGAGAGCAAATGTTCCATCAAGACAAAAACAAGCACGTGGTATTTTCCTGTTATCTCAGCTCATGTGAATCTGTTGGAAACTGAAGTGATAAGACCTTTGTCTGAGCAATACAGATCCAATTTATTCAAGCACCCAATTCATTGGGTGTTCTTCACATCACAAAGAACATTCAAGGAAAGCTGTTGATATCACACTTTTGCTATATTCTTCTGATACCTCTGACTTGGAGTCAGATCCATAACCCATTTCCTCCTTGGACAGTTTGCAACTGCATGTGTCAGAGGGCAATACGCGTGTGCATGGTTTTCTTACTGTGGAAAGGTGCGATTATATCAGACATAGGAATTTCATTTACAAAAAATTATTTCATATTACGTACACCAATACATTTTGGATATGCACTGTAAAAAAAATGTCTGCGATTATTTATAACAACTTAAAATCCAACATTGTTTCAACTTTAAAAAGTATGTGTTCATGCTTGACTTAAAATATTAAGTTTAGTTAACTTTAGTTAAGTTGGATATTTAAGTTATCTCAACAAATTTTAAGTTGTTATAACTAAATCGCAGCCACATTTTTTATAGTGTGGTAACGGTTTAGCGTAAGGTGCAATTCTCATTAGTTTCTTATTAACATGCATATTACTAGGATATTGGCTGTTTATTAGTACTTATAAAGTAAATATTAATGCCTTATTCTGCATGACCATATTCTACATCCATTAGAAAACTAGAAATTTGACAAACATGAAAATGTTACTTACATTTTAGGAGCATCTTGTATTTGTACATTTGGAAAGCAGTATACATGATAAAAACGAAGCAGGTCAACACAGTGACTACTAAACAGGTCACAATGAGCGGATGAGACTGGATCCCAGTTTCTTGTTTGTTTGTTGAGGGATCTGTATTATTTCTTACACCTATATGGGAAATTTAGAAGAAGTACCAGGGTTGTGTGAGAAATGCCTTGTAAGATAACTATTTCAGATAGAGCATATAGTAATTTAAGATTCATCCTCAAAATCATCAACAACTCATCAATAAATGCAATGGTAATATATTGAAATATATAGTATATATAAATAAATAATATATAGTATATTATATATATACATATCAACTTTCCAATTTCAATATATGCACGCTACATTTCAAAAGTTTGGGTTAAAAAGCTTTTTAACACTTTTATTTGGCAAGAATGCATCAAATTGATTAACAGTGACAGTATAAATTTCAAATAAATGCTGTTTATTTGAACTTCCATCAAAGAATCCTGATATTTCAACACAACTGTTTTCAACATTGATAATAAAGAATATTTCTTGAGCGCATATCAGCATTTTAGAATGATTTCAGAAGGATCATGTGACACTGAAGACATGGAGCAATGATGATGCTGAAAATGACCTTTGCCATCACATTAATAAATTACATTTTAAACTATATTAAAATATAGTTTACAATTATTTGAAAATGTTATTGTAAAATTTCACAATATTCCTGTCTTTACAGTGTTTTTGATCAAATAAATAAGCCTTGATGAGGATAAGAGATTTCTTTCAAAAAACATTACAAATCCTTCTGACCCCAAACTTTTAAACAGTAGTGTATCATACATTTTTAATTACAAATATGTCATATGAATGGAAATATGGTTCCTGGAAACATAATGACAGTATGTGTTTCAGTAGTAAAATGTACAAACCAGAAGAGACACATCTTGCATTGTGGGTCTTGTTTCCAGGGAAGATCACATCACCAACACACCTGATTGTGAAACTCAGTTATCACCTGATAAACCATCTCAAGGCATTACTATTCATTTAAGAACTCCAATGAAATGTAGCAAATACAAAGATTTACTTTGTAATGGATTTACACCTGCTGTCCTCAGCATCATTGTAAGTGTTGTTTGGACAATCCTCACAATAGTAATTGTAGACAAAGTTACCTGTCAAAACACCAGAAAAAAAGGCAATTGAAGGGTTTAAAATAGTAGGCCTATCATGAATCACTTTAATGTCTCTCTGACCTCATGCCCTTTACACACTATGACCATTAGAAAAAAAGCCCCCAGGAAAGACACATAGAGAGGAGGAGCTCTAAATATTAATCATTTTGGAGACATGTGTCATTTTGTTTGATTAAATAAAAACAAATGCCTTACCCGTTCTTTTCAGTTGAAGTCCAGGTTTACAGATTTTTCTTTTCTCACAACTGCTGCAGTCTTCATTTAAGCATAAATCATTATCACAGAAACATTTGACCTTTTCCGGAAGAGGGATTTGTGGACATTTCTCACATTTCTCTTGACATGAGCCTTTGGGATACTCACCTGTCAAAACAAAGTTTAAAGTAAGTTTGAGCATTTCACATCTTACTTTAATATTATGATTGTATTATTATGATGAATATTATGATGATATTATGCGTTTCTCCATAAGGTTCTACCAGGGAACTCCATATAATGTCTCAGGTATCAATTATCAAATAGTGTTTAAATAATAATCATTTAATAATAATGCTATTAAATATAATGCTAATTAGCTGTAACTCAAATTATAGACACATAAGTTCAGCTCAAAACATCACCAACTTTAACACTCTAAATGCAAAAATCATGAACAGAGAATAAATGACAGCGTTTATCATAGTCTTGAGAATATCATGGTAATCTTACCCAAAGGGCAGGCTTTACAACATTTCTGTTCAAGTTCATACTCAGTGGTCCAGTCACAGTTTATAGCCAAACTTGAAATCCAGCTGCCACAAACACAGAGCAGTGTAAACCAGAGCTTAGCAGTGTCCATTGTATCACAGCGGTAGATTGAGGTTTGCTCTCTTCTCACATTTTATAGTCTGACGTTACACCCACAAAGCAGAGGCGTGAGCATGATGAGGAAGACAGGTCAAAACCAAAGAGCCAATAGAACTGAGAGTGAGAACATGCAAAGAAATTCTTGTATTCAACTCCCTGAAAATCTTTCCAAGAATTTCTTTGGAAAGCATGAGATCTGAGTAATTTTCTTTGGGAAAGATTCATACCCCTGAAAGTCTTTCATATTTTACTTTTAAGGACAATGTATTTGATGCTGTTGGTTGACATGGAAAGTATGACTGGATGTGGATACATATTTACTATAATTCACAGTTTCATAGAGCATGAGGTTGTGGGTCATAGTCAATCCAAAAATAAACATTCTGCCAACATTTACTCATCCTCATGTTGTTTCCAAACTTTGGAGTTTTCTTTCTTCTGAGGAATACAATAGAATAATGTATGTTAAAGTAACTTATTTTTATTCAACTTTCATTACACACTTACACATAAAGGTTATTTATTGGCATCTGTGGTTCCATGAAGAACCTTGACATCTATGAAACCTTTCCATTGGACAGAAGGTTCTTTATAATGAAAAAGGTTTGTTACATCATTAATATTTATGTTCTTCGTAGTGAAAAAAAAGGTTATTTAAAGATCTGTTCACTAAAATGGTTAATCTATGCAAAAAACTCAAATGAATAAAAGTAAATTCAGAATTTCTTCTCTTGTGTTAAGAAAGAAATCATGCGGGTCTAATCACATGAGGCAGCCAATATAGGGAAGAGTTACCTATCGTTCTGGTGAAAGGACAACTTCTCTTTTAATGTCAGCAAAAATCACAAGTACACTATGGGCCCTATTTTAACGTTCTAATTTTAATGTTCTAAAGCGCACGGCGCTAGTACACTTAGGGCATGTCTGAATCCACTTTTGCTAGTTTAACGACGGGAAAAATGGTCTGCGCGCCAGGCGCATAGTCTAAAAGGGTTGTCCCTATTCTCTAAATGAGTAATGGATGTGTTTTGGGATTTACATGTGTTAAACCAATCAGAGTCTCATCTCCCATTCCCTTTAAATGCCAGTTGCGCTCGTGCCATGGCAGATTCGCTATTTACATGACGGCATTTGATAGTGAAAAGACCGAAGCCATCTGAGGTAAAAGAGCGCAAGCAGACCATCTACGGGACAAGCCAGATTCCACCATATCTTTATGTACACAATAATAATATTTTACATTGTAATCCTTTTATTTTAAATATTTGTGTGCTGCTGTGCGTCCCTGTGTGTTTAATAAGCAGAGTGTACGCGCGTTGTGGACCCGCCACATAAAAAAATATTGCGCCATTGACTTTAGACCAGGTTTCAGTTGGTCAATGGCGCAATCTATTTCTGTTGCCTCAAAATAGCAACGTGCCAACAATGCACCAGAACACACCTCGTTTTCAGACCAGCACGCCCATGGGCGCACAAATGGGCGCAAATGCATTTGCTATTTAAACAACGTGGCGCAGGACGTGAAAATGATAACTGCGTCGGACTGAAACTAGCAAAAACACTTGCGTCGCGCTTGGCGCTACATTGCGCTGGGTGTAAGATAGGGCCCTATAGCAGTAAGTGGCTGATGAAGTGACACTAGTGGCATCTCTATATTAAGATTCAGTTGGATCAGGACCCAGCAGATGGTTCTGTTGTGCAAACTGTTGTGCAAAAGTCAATAAGTAATAGAGAAAGAGAAGAAGAGTGGGATTGATACAGCTGAGCATCACGTCCTTATTACTGTTGAAGCAGTGGCCTTGTGGTTAGTCTATGTTCTCCATTGGTTGGTGTATATTTCTAGGAAACTTAAGCTAACCACTATCACCAGTTTTGATAGGCATGTCACAGAAACGATTTAATCGTTGTCTGATTTACAGTTCTCCACCACCTACAAAATGCTCTGCTATGGGTAATAAAAACATCTCTGTCTCTGATAACTCCAGTTTGTGTTATCGAGGTAATCTAGACTGCGTAGTATAACAGGAAGTACCACTTCGTCAAAGGATCTCTTAACCCTTCGTTGATTTGACAACCGCTGTACCAGCCTGAGAGTCGTAAACAGTTTTTTTAGTGTCATTTGTAAAATTACTTGATGTGAAATACCATTCACAGCCCATTTTAATATGGTAATGTGATGTATTTCCATGTGAAAAAAGATGTTAATGGGGACACGCCCTTGCAGAACCCGGTGTCTGAGGCACGTGAACAAACACGCCATTCAACGGCTGACGCAGTGCAATGATGTCGCAAGGTGCGCCCCAGCATATAGGGTGCCTAAGAATACGTCATCAACTTTTTTGTCTTCAGGAAGCTGCATATTTGTGTGCTGTGTTAAGAATATGAAGGTAAGCCGAATGTGGCAAGCAGACAATTCAAACACTGTGTTCCTCCATGATTTCCCATTGAGGAAACTCCGCTCCTGGCCGCTGAGCCCCGCAGCTCTAGCCTTATGTTTGCTGAGGCTGGGCGAGCAGGGTTATGGGTGGATGCCTCAGGTGGAAAGGAATTTAGCAAATTACCTTTCTTTCAGGACATCCTCATTGCTGATGGCTCCTATTTTACCCTCTAAACACTATGTCAGGTGCACATCGAAGTATATGCGGTGGCTGGGAAGACTGGTGGAGCTTTGCACACTATAATAATTCATTAAAAAAATTATTCATTACATTTATATAGTGCTTTTCTCTGCACTCAAAGCGCTTTACATAGAAGGGGGGGATCTCCTCAACCAACACCAATATGCAGCATCCACCTGGATGATGCGACGGCAGCCATATTGCGCCAGAACGCCCACCATACACCCGCTTATTGGTGGAGAGGAGACAGAGTTATGAAGCCAATGAGTATATAGGGATGATTAGGAGGCCATGATGGACAGAGGCCACTGGGCAAAGTTGGCAAGGATGCCGGGGTCACACCCCTACTCTTTCAAAAGACATCCTGGGATTTTTTTGTGACCACTGAGAGTCAGGACCTCGGTTTAACGTCTCATCCGAAGGACGGTGCTTTTTGACAGTATAGTAGAGTACAAAAATAAAAGTAGGAGATGACTGACATCAGGTAGAGACAGGGTGTGTCCCCATAGTGGCAGCAACTGATGCAGCGTCTTGTTCCCTTCTCAGATACGTAACCCCAAGATGATTTTCCATAACAGAATAACCAGACCGAATTTACATTTGCTAAAATGTCCAAATTGCTATTTAGCTACTGGTTAACATTACACACTAAAAAAAAATGGTTCTTCAGCGGTTCTTCAGGGGTTCTTTGCGGTGGTTAAGGTGCTATATAGCACCACTACCATTTAAAGAACCTGTTAAGCCCAGTTTGGTTCTTCAGCGGTTCTTTAGCGGTTCTTTGGGGTGGTTAAGGTGCTATGGCACCATTACCATACAAAAAACCTGTTAAGCACCTACAGTTATTTAAAGGCTCACTTAGTCTCTTAGTTTAGTTGGTGATAGGATTAGAAAAATGACATTAAAATATAGTGATTTTCCTGAATACAAGTCCCGCCTATATATATTCCAGGGCCCCCACACAAGACTTTTTGACCACAGAAAAAATGTGTGTGGATGTGAAGTCAGATATATAGGATATAGCCTACTGAAATTATGTCACAAACTTCAATAAAAAGCTATATTCACATATTAACTGCTTTTTGTTATTTGTGTAGGCCTAGTCAAATAATTTGGCTAAACAAATGAGTGACGAGAGAAGCTATGTTTAAAAACGTGTTTAAATTTATACTTACACAATTTGAAAATGTGTCAAGAACTTGTTGTTGAATTCTGTCATTTTGAAAGTAAAAAAAAAATTCATTATAAATAAATATATAATTAAATAAAAACGTACGCGCCGATTAGTGTGCACTGTGCATGTCAGGTGCACGTGAGCGAGCGCGCATTCCTCAAAGAAAATTAAAGGTATAGCAGAGGATGTTTTACTTCCTGGTGGGTAGTCTAAACTATTGGTCCTCCTAATTGTCAATCATTCTAGTGAATCAATCAAACTTTTCAAAAAGTGGAGAGGGCGGGTCTTATCTAAAATTTGGAAAGATCCTCCGCTATACCTTTAAGTGCCATATAGTACCAAAATAGGTTCCCCTATTATTACGAGCCAAAGAACCACTGTTGGGTATACTGTTGAGCACCATTTTTGTTGAAGCAATTATAAACAACCAAGGTGCTATATGGCACCTCTTATGGTTCTACATAGCACCATTTGACAAATGTGCTGTATAGCACCTTTAAAGATAGGTGCTATATGGCACTTAAAGTGGTTCCCCTATGATTACAAGCCAATGAACCACTTTTAGTGCTATTTAGCACCATTTTTGTTTAGAGTGTAGAATGAAAAAGAAATATACATAATGTAAGGTCCTGTTTTTGCAGGTCCTGCTTTATACACTAAATTGACCTACGGACAATCATATTACATCTTTTCTATTTTTATGAAACCAAAATTCAACATGAAATTGGAATTGGTCCTATTTACTTTCCTAATGCATGTGTGGTATTATTGTGACAATCAAAATGACTTGTGTTTCCTCTCAAATAACTTTCCTTTTCCACTGTTCTTCCATTGTCATTTTCTTTGTCACATCAGTGGAATGATATTATATTCTTTACTTTTTTACTTTTATATTCTTTGCTTGACCTGTAATTAAAAGTGCATTTATTTAAAAAAAAGACTATTGGAACAAACATATTTGCTAACTGAAAGCTAATGGATGCTTAAATATCACTCTGTGTATATGTGTGTATGAGAGAGAATAGGATGAACTGTGACCTTTAATAAAAGACGCACATGAACCCGCACAAACATCAACTATTCACACCTCACACCCTACTGACAGCGCTAAATCCAACCATTTTGAGCTAAGCTTGGTTTTAATAAGATTTCAAGGGGAAAAGCCTGAGATTTGAAGACCTCACGCCCGTTTCACACATACTCCGTTTGTAGTGCGTATGCGGTGCGTGTTGCAGTGCGTATGCGGTGCAGGAGCAGCACGCGCTATACTGCTTTCACATATGCTGCGTTTGCAGTGCGTAACTGATCCGCGGCTGTACCACAAACACATAGGCCTACTCACTTTTTTTTATTTCAAATCCAGAAGTTATCAGCAACTTTTATTTAAAAAAAAAAAGTTTTGTCAGCATTGTGATTCTCTTTGTACACATACACTCTTTAACAGACGTATTCACGAGTTCATGAATAATACGTTAACACAATTTAAACAACGTATTATTCAATGTATTAGGCTACTTCTATATAGATTTATATATTAAGTTGCTCAAGCAAGTGGTAAAATATTTAACCATGTAGGCTACTTATTTTAAAATCGCAAACATTTTAAATTAAAACTTAAAATTGACAAAAACAGCCGACTCTCATGCCTTTTCTTTTGCATTTCAATTTTAATGCAATAAATCTTGCATGTCACAAATAACTTGTTTTTCCACCTCCACGAATGAGACGAGTGCTGTTCATTATGTCGCCTTATTGAGGTAAATTATAGTTTTCCTTGCTTTACCCCGGTCTTAAAGTAAAAAAGATGACTGTGAAAAATAGTAGTATTTAATGAAATACATTTATGGTGAGATTACTACATTTGATTTAATTAAATGCATTTATGGTGAGATTATTATATTTTCATTTCAATCTGTGTTCATTTTGTGAGCGACAAAATAAATTGTATACTGTTGTGTATAAGGGATGTAAAATAAAAAATAAAAATTACACTTGTTTTATGCAGCAAGTTTTTTTATTGAATCCAACCTACAGGATGTCTAAAGGGAACCATCAAAATAAAGTGTTACCCATGTATTATTATCTGATAGAAAATGAGGCTGAGGGTTGAAATGAAAATATAAAACTGATATTTAAGTGATATTTTCTTTTTTATTGAACGTCAACTATCATAAAATTTATTGCAAAAAACAGGAAAAAAAACCAGATGATGATGTCATTAAGAAGTGGTGGTCTGCGTGTATTGCCGACGTCTTGCAGTGTCATTTGCACATGTCTGGTGGTTTCATTTGGAGCTTCCCCCTGCGTCTTTCTCAAAGGGTAGCCTAGCAAAGCTGCCGTTTCAGTGCAGCTGACTGTAGTGGTCTAAGTGAAATGTCACAGCATGAGGTTAATCTTACGAAAGCATACATCTAGCAATGACACGTTCACACTGTACTTTTTTCATAGGGTGGTTCTTTTTTTTTCGGTTTAGTGTATGCTAATAAAATTGATGAGCACACGTACGTCACATAGTTCATGTTACCATATATTGCAATACGAATTATACAAGCTGCTTAACACACACAAAATTAATGCAAGCAGTTCATTAAAGCATGAAAAATGTAGGCCTACTGAATATGTATTTATTAATGTTTGTTTAAAATATACAAAATTATTTAAAATACATATTTTATTTAAGAATATGCATTTTACAGGGAGGTATTGCTAGTCTTAAATTTAATAAAAAAAATGGCTGATATTGCTGTATTTTGTTTTAAATGTTCCTTCCATGTCCTTCCACGTCAACATTTAAAAGCATTCTGATAAAAAGTTTAAAATCCTGATCTAACAAATAGATTTTCCAAAATGACAAAGGCCATTTTATAGAATGAGTGTTAGTTCTTGTTTGCATCTTTAAGGTTTAGATTTAAAGGGGCCGTGCAAATTCAAAATGACTCTAAACGCATCATTCAGCTCATTTTCGACGACAGTCTCTGCAGTCAAACGATTAGTTGGTGTCATAAGTTTGCAAAGGCTGTTACAAGAATTCAACTGAAGAATGTGAGGGAAACGCTGATCTCGTGACAATGAGGCTCTTTGACAAGAAGGCAAGGGATGTGGTTCATTCTCTTGAACAACAGATGAAGTAAGGAAATGAACAAGTTCCAAGATTACCAAGCTCTCAGACCACTATGCTACAAGATTGCATCACAAATGTGCTGTTCTTCACGAAAGCATGGCAGAGCAGTTATCTGGGCAGATTAGATCAAATAAAAATACAAACAAATAGCTCATGCGTAGATCAGGAAGTGAGATGTTCTGCAGAGTTTGTTCTTTAATTCTGCAACCGTGCAGCCCTGCAGATGGTGCTGCTACTTCAAATAAAGAGAACATTAATATCAGACTAATTTAGCTATGGATATTCTTCTATGAACAACATAAGACAAAATATTTTTCAAAAACTTTCACAAAAGGGCTCCATTCTTTCTGAGATTCATCTTGGATTGAGCTGCACGGCCTGTCTGGAATTTTATGGTTGGTTAACAATTCTGACTTCTCGTTTCAGATCCTTTTACAAAACATTTTTCAAACGTCGCACTCTGATGCAAAAATAGACATCATCACGTTTAACTATAGCCTATGAGTGATACCAAGAAAAAATGGAAAACCCTTAGAAATTACCTCCGTGGCATATTACAGAAATAACATATTTATCATAAAATAACAGATTTTCAGTATAGCATCTCATCTGTGTAGGTTACTGTACAGGGTTGCCACGCGTCCCTTAAAATACGGAATTGTCCCATATTTAGGCCTACAGGTAAAATGATGCCTCCGTATCAAATCAATATTTTGTCCCGTATTTTTCATAGACCCACACATAGCCTAGTTGAACAAAAATATAAGGATTTTGCAGTGTGGAGGCTATGCCTAGTAGAGAGAAGCTCATTTTAGCGTGATTGCATTTTAGCGCTTTTGTTTCAATAGCGACGGAGTCTCGTGAACGTGCGCTGTAAACCTGCAGGTTTTTAACCCCCTTGTTCGCTTTTCGGGGTCATTTTGATCCCAAATGACGTTTTCTGAAATAATAATAATAATAAAAAATATCTTTGTCCAAATGGCACGAGACTTTGTAAAGTTGTCAACACTTCCTATATCTAGGCAAGGCAAGTTTATTTATATAGGCTAGCACATTTCACAATGGCAATTCAAAGTGCTTTACATAGAATAAATTAAAATAATAAAAAGAAATAAGAATAATTAAAACAGTTTTGAAAAATAAAATGAAATAC
Organism: Leuciscus leuciscus; assembly: GCF_965113295.1. Taxonomy (NCBI): domain Eukaryota; kingdom Metazoa; phylum Chordata; class Actinopteri; order Cypriniformes; family Leuciscidae; genus Leuciscus; species Leuciscus leuciscus. The sequence goes on along the minus strand of NC_138738.1, from coordinate 9,908,865 downwards.
AGTAGGCCTACAGTAGGCCTAGCCTACAGTCAGACGAACAGCGGCACAGTGCTCATTCAGTAAATGCATAGCTAAACAGAAGTGTTTTGAGTCTGGATTTGAATGTGACCACTGTAGGAGCACATCTGATCTCTTCTGGAAGCTGGTTCCAGCTGCGGCTGGCATAATAGCTAAAAGCAGATTCGCCATGCTTAGAGTGAACCCTTGGTATTTCTAGATGATATGATCCTAATGATCTGAGTGATCTGTTGGGTTTATATTCAGTGAGCATATCTGCAATGTATTGAGGTCCTATGCCATTGAATGACTTATACCAGTAATAATACTTTAAAATCAATCCTAAATCTAACTGGGAGCCAGTGTAAAGACCTGAGGACTGGTGTGATATGTTCATATTTTCTGCAAAAAAGGACCCACATTTCTAACTTTCATTCATGGGGATAACATGGATAATTTGACATGGTTTAGTGTAAGATTTTTGCCCATCTTTTGGAAAATGCAGTTTTAAAAGTAAAAAATTATAATTTAGCCAGTAGATGGGTTCAGAGCCACTATTTGCCTAACAAAAAGACATTTAAAAAAAAAAATTCTAGTTGGACTCATATCTACATATTATGAAATCACAATTATAACAACAAAAAATACTTTTTGTCACAGTTTAGCATTTTTGTACTGAATTTATTTATTTTTATTTATTTTTCAATAATGTTACATTATGATTAGAATCAAATGAATTTTGTCCATTTTTGTCAGATAGGCCTACCGCTTAGGAAATGGACAAAATTCATTCATTCAGAAACAACGCAGAACACACATAGACAGAAATTTGAAGAATTATATGAAAAACAGATGTTTGAGATAAATGATAAACCTTTCTCTTTGTAACATCTTGTTCAATTTTGATTCTAATCATAATATTATTGAAAAACTGGGGATAGGGGGCCATGAATGGGTGTCCCTTATTTCACAACCCTAACTGTTATTTGTACAAAGAATATTATTGTAGAAGTTGGTAAAGACTCTTACCAAATAAGCAGATGCAAGGTTTAGAATTAAACTGTTAACAGCCCTCAGTGTAAAGCACCTGTTTGTGGTTTCATAAGTGGAAGGTGCAGAACGCCATTTAGCTTCAGGAACGTGAGTGCTTGTGCGTGGATGGAAATTTTCAAGTGAAAGCTGTCGCCTCCCCAGAACCTCAGAGTGTTTCGCGTTTCTAGAGACAGAGGCAGGGAACGTTGTCGACTATCGGAAAAAAAACATACATGTAGGAGGGGACAGTACCATCTCTGACGTTGCTAAGTGCACTTCAAATACAAAAATCCATATGATGAAAATGCATGATCTATTCTAAATGTTAGTCCTAGTTTTTATGAAATCAATCAAATATCAAGAGTTTTGAGACCAGAGAATTATTTTATTTTTTTTTACATGTGAACAACAGGAGAAATAACAATACTGGAGAATATAAACAATCTTTTAGATTTAGTCCTTTATTTAAAATTGTACATTAGACACTATAATCAGACACATTGCACTGAATGACAACTACAAGAAATAGAGAAAAACAAAACAAAATACAATACAATAGAAATATTACTGCCACTTGTTTATGTAGCCCATTTATTTCCATTTCACTGAAACATTAAACCTTTATAATAAGGCTACACACACAAAATTAAATAAATAAAGGAAAGATTCTCAGAAGTTGTCCTTAGCCCACTTAAATAGCCTATGGTAAATTCAGCTAATTCGTCATATTTTTCTCAGGAATGCATGAGTCACTTCAGGACATGTCTGTGGTAAACTGTAGCGACATGGAAATGACTCTATAAGGTTACAGCATCCAACGATCTACCTACATCAACTGCAGTTCAAGTTCAGGCGATGTGAAACTTGCAATTCAATCAGCAGATTTCAAAGTAGATCTCAAAGTAATGAATTGAAATCAATTCTCGGCTTAAATTAAATTAGCCATCTGAATTCAAATGGATGAGCGTTTACACTACAAGTGCAATGAGAACGAAAGTGACTTTGAACATTTTCACATATTGGTGAATCTCACTTTTATTTTGGACCCCAAATACCTCCGTATTTAACATAGTCCCATTTCAAACCTGTTGCCCGAAACAGGTAGCCTGGAAATCCAGACCTAAATCTAAAAGATTAATGGTCTGGCGTAGCCTAGAAATCTAGACGCACCCTAGCAGCAGCAACATTTATTTTGCAGCCAGTGTAGTCTAGCAACGCTCCGTTGACTTTCGAGCTGGAAAAACCAAACTCTAGTCAGGCCAATCAAATCGTGTATAGAGTCGGTGGGCGGGCTTAACGTAATGACGACAGAGTTGTGACGGTTCCGTGTGAATTCCCTGCTACTTGAAAACAAAAAAATGGCTGCTGCTGGCGAACAGCGGTCTTTCGAATCGGCTTTGGCCGCGACTCTGGAGGACTTGGAGTTAAGCTTTTCTTTGAGAAAAGGACAAAGAATGGCACTTAAGTCATTCTTAAAAAAGATGTGTTCGTAGTTTTGCTGACCAGATATGGCAAAAGTTTAATCTACTAGCTCCGCTGGTGGGAAAACGCTCTGGTTGGTTGTATCGCTATCCTATTGCGTGCAGAGGGAATTTGAAAGACAACCGTTTATCCCGCCCCTCGGATTGAGCCGTGCCAATGGTGAGTTGCCAGACCTAACATCTTGATGTAGGTCTGGCTTGCCAGGCTAGGTCTGGCGTCGACTAATGAAAATCGGCAAGTTTGAAGGGCGGCACCAAGCATGCATTTGAAAATCTCCCTGCACGCAATTGGATAACTCTACGACCAATCACAACAAGTTATCACTTAGCTACCAGCGGAGCTAACTGGTAGCAGAGCCGTCTACGGAGAGCCTGGCCACTCCCTATTGTACTGAATTTTGGTTGTAGTTCCACCAGAGTTCCACTGGGGGCGATCGCCCATGAGTGCAAAATAAATGGGAGTCTATGGAGCTAGACGGCTAAATTTGTCTCTTTCACCCGATTGCCGTTGAGAAATCTCAGATTTGATTGTAGGTTTTGCAAGTTCAACATGGGTTATAGGTCGAAAGTTGAATGAACGAGTACTTATGTCCTTTCGATTTCTTACAGGTTGAGTAGTTGTTGCTCATAACACGCTAGCATTCTGCTAATGAACGCTGATTGGTCAGTGAAGGACTGATTACGACCAGAGATACCGCTTGATGGCATCGTGTGTGTGTGTGTGTATTTTCGGCGTGGTCTTTTAAAACAACAAAACAAAAACTCTTCTAGCAAGTTTATTTACCTGTGTCAGCTGTGTTGTCGATGCCTCGAGAGAAAAGAAAGTGCAGAGAGCGAAAGCAGCAAAGTGACTGAAGGATTGCCGTAAAACAGTATCTCTGGTCGTACGACGTCATTGACATTTTAAAAGACTTTTTAAAGCAAATAAGTGACTCTAAAAAATCTAACACCCTGCAATGTGTAATTTATTTGCATCTCCTTTCAAATACAACATTTATTATATCAAAAAATTATATCCTGAGAAAAGTGGATTTTGAGGGGGTATAGCTCCATAAACCTCCATTCATTCTGCACTCGTCCTGTGAGCGCCCTCATATGGAACCAGAGTGGAACTGCAACCAGTTCAGAAGCCGGAATTTTACTGAGAGTGGAACTTCTCCCCTTATTAGACATTCTCTGCTGGTAGATTAGACTCTTACGTATCCGGTCGGCAAAAAAGCAAAAACGCCTTTCTTGCAAATGAACGATTCGAGCGCCGTCTTCTGTTCCTCTTTTAGAGAAAAAGTCTAAATCTTTCATTGTAGCGGCCAAAGCCGTTTCAAACAAATGGTGTTCATCCATAGCCATTTTACAATGTTTACTAATGACTTCGACGTCGCAGCGCTGTCGTCATCTCGGCTCTGGCCCGCCTATATCAAATAACCCGATGTGATTGGTGCAGCTCAGATCGAGGGGCATATTTAATGAGCATCATTACTCGACACCAGAGTAACTCGCTGAGCAAATTCAACTTGTGCTCTCGCGAGAACTCTGGATTAACAGGGTACGAAACAGGTGTAAACGGTGCTAAACAACCTCTAACATAAGATAGTTTTCTGATTGACTGTATTTACATCAGTCTCACAACATCTAATGAAGCCATTAAAAATGTATCATAAAAAAAAATTCTAAAATGTAATACAATTACAGCTCAGCACTGATTATTTGAGGTGTTATTATGTACACTTTGTTTTAAGGTGCCCTCGTTAGTTACAGTGTAATTATACTGAGTAATACTAGTTAACAACATGTACTTACTTACTATATAATTAGGGTTTGGGTTTGGTTTAGGGTTAGTTGATTAAATTTGTAATTATGCATAATTTACTGTTATTACCATAGTAAGAACAATTAAGATGTGTAACAGTGACACTGTATTGGCTCGTTGCACTGAGCGGTACGGAACAGCACAGCACAGTATGGTATGCAACGCAATTATTTCCCTTTCGATTGTCAGAAGTTGTGAATAGTACCAAAATACCGAACCGTATCACTTTTTTGGGACCCTTCCGTTGGGGTACCTGGCTAGCACAGTAGTCCGGTACTTTAAAGGCTTGTTTCCACCGAGCTACAGAACAGTATTCGATACAGTAGGCCTATACCCTGATCCGTTTGTTGGCGGTATCAGGGTTACCATCCCGAATCTTACTGTAATGTACCCCTCGGTGGAAACAAGCCACTCTGGTTACTCTTTATTTTAAGGTGACATAGTTACATTACTCACTGAAATAAGAGTAATATTCATGAACTAGCCTACATGTACTTACTACAAAGTTACGGTTAGGGTTGGGTTTAGGTTAGTTACTTGTAATTATGCATAATTTTCTGTTATGACTATAGTAAGTAGGCTACATGTCACCTTAAAATAAATTGTTACCAAATAAAGTATTACCTTAAGTAGAAATTTTATTTAGTTAATCGCAGTTAATAGCAATTAAAAACAATTAGCAATAAACTAGTTATATAACAACTATTACTTGCCTTCAAAATATTCCACAAAAAGAAACATCGAGGCCAATGAAAATTGCATTAGACAAGTAAGGACAGGCACTTGTCCCCAGATTCTTCAACAGGCTTTCTGCATACACTGTCTAAAGAGAATAAATGATAGAAGGATGAATAGAGAGTAGTCACACACACACACACACAAACATGGTCATATCGTCATTTAGGGGTACTCCACCTTTTCGAGAATCCACTTTCTTGTGGTTAAAAATGCAGTAGGTGTCTTTACACTTGTAGTACAGGAGTCCAGACAGAAGAAGAATGCCAGCGCATATCATGACCAGCCCTGGAATAAAATATGAATTCATGCTTAGCAAGAAAGATTCAAATTGTAATTGATTAATAAATCTGGGCTGGAAGCAATGAAGAAAGAGTACATAAGCTGTAGAAGCGGTCTTTGGTGGGAGAGGAGGCCGTAGTTCTTGAAGGGGCTGCAGAAGTGATGGTGGTTTTCTTCAGTGAGGTTGTCTTCAGTGGGGTTGTCTTCAGTGGGGTTGTACACACTTTGGGAGCCTCTTCTGATGCATTTTTGCAGACGGCATCAGACGTTCTGGTGCCTGGGATCTCAATCCCACTTTTGCATCTACAGAAAGAAAAGAAAAAACATTCTGATGAAATTCTGTCATCATTTACTCACGCTGATATCATAACAAACCTGTAGCTACGACTTCCTTTCTTCTTCAAAACACAAAGTGTTATTTTGATGAATAGTATTTTTCTTGTCCATACAATGAAAGTTTAATTTGATCAAAATATCTTCTTTTATGTTCCACAGAAAGAAAGAGTCATACAGGTTTGGAATGACGTGAGGGTGAGTAAATGATAGGTGAGCTTTCCCTTTTGAAATGTTACTGCTGAATCATCAAAAATGCACAAGGTGATCATACATTGAAATGAAGCTGCTGAGATGATTAATATGCTTTAGGGTCATCAATGAAATTCATTCGACTTTTTTACTGGGGAATTTTTATGCTTTAGCTCGCCTTCATACACAGGGTCTCCTTCGCATCTCTGAGCTCGGGAACATCGTTCTCGGTTGTCTCCCCTTGACAACAGCACTGTTTTTTTTTTTTTGCATGAGGCTATCAAACCATATATCTTTTGACATTAATTTCCTTTTTTTTTATCATAAAAACTTACACTCTCCATTTTTGACAAGTTGAGTCATCTTTGTCTGAGAAGTAGCCTTTGTGACATTCACTGCAAGTCTCTCCTAGAAGAGAGACATATATTCCAAGTTTAATAAGATTCACTTTAGTCAGTTGATGTGATTCAGTAAGGTAGGATTTAATGCTTACCTCTTACTTCAGAACCTTTTTTACATACGCAATTCTGTTGTGTATTATCAGTGGGTGTAAAACCTTCCTTACATTTGCACAGAATGTCTGTTGTAGATGTGCATTTAACGACAACCATACTACCTGAGGGGAAAAACAATACATGTTGAAAATCTAAATATTGGACTAGAATTGCTTTTTCTCTGTCTTTGCCTTCATTTCCATATATTCAATATAGTGTCAGTTAAACGCCACAGTATCTTATAGCATTACATATATTATACACTAACATTCTCAGTTACTGAATCTAGGTGCCTGGAACTTACCTTTTCCACATTCACTGCAGTGTTTACAGTGAATATTTTGTCCACTTTTGGGGTTGTACTTATTTTCTGGACAGGCCACACATTTCTGTGTTTGGTAAACAAGCATCTCACCTACAATTAACAGACATCATTTATGAGGCGTTTCATTCGACAAATATAAATTTAGACACAACAGTGGATCCCAAATCCCGGTACTCAACCATAATCATATACATACCTGCAGGGCAATCTTTAGCGCTTGCATTTTGTTGAAGTAAAAGCAAACACAGGAGAGTTGAGAGGACTTTCATGTAGAAGAACATAACAGCAGTGACACCGTAGTATATAGTTGGAACTGTGTGTAACCCTCAAACCAGAAGAAATAGACTGAAACCTCAGACAAGGACAAGGTGACATTTAACCTATCAACAGGAACCTCCCCCACTCTAACGGTGGAAATTATTATAGTACAGTGTTTCTTGTGTTAATAATGTCAAAATCCTTAAGTTAGAGCCCTCTTTATATGAAAATATATATTTAAAAATAGCCATTATTCATCTGTTGAATTAAAATAAATAAAATAAAACCTGACACATATAAATGCTTTAAAATAAAATTAAAAGCGGTTTCTGAAGATTTGCCATTGCTACTATACATTTTTTGGCAGATTTACCATCCTTTTAATTATCAATTTCTAACTACATACAACTGCTTTTTTTCACTTCTCTCTGAAATCTCTGGAACTAGATTTTTTTTGGAACTGGATACTTTCTATTCTATTTTTCTCTGAAACAGAATAGGAAGTAAAATCTACTGTAATTACTTTCATCATGCAGTTTGCTAATCTCTGTCCTGTGTGCCACATCCATAAAATATTCAATGTTCTAACATATAAATGTTCTCATGATAGAATAGATAGGGAACATACTGTAAAAGGAAAATTACAATTCGTCAATTTGAATTATTATCTCTGTGGACAGCCATTTAATATTTCTAACATGCCAAATTCCGAGTAATAACCTAGACTTTTCTAATGGCATTAATTAATTTTCCAAGTTTTCAAAACGTAATTTTTATGTTTTCAAGATAACTATCTGTTGTCACTTCTTTCTTTTTTTCTAAATGTTATTTTCTAAATGTTAGCATCTCTAGTTTTCATTTGATTCTTGAAAACATCAGGTTTGGTACACATTTATTTATTGATCTTGATGAGGCAATCAAATGAAATGACACACTCAGTTGCAATTTGTGAAAGTGCTCTCTATTCTAATGACTCAGAGATGTTTTGCATAGGAAAAAACTATTCTTTAGATTTACTGAAAACAGGTAAGGTCTGACACATTTAGCACAGAGTAGTTGAGGTTCCTTGGTTTCCTGGTCTGCTGTGCAAGAAAAAAAAAAAGAAAAAAAAAAGGTAATGTTACACGTGTGTTCTGTTCTACTTTTTATCATCAGTTTAGAAAAAAATTATAAACTGGGTCATTTAGTACAAAACAATTTGAATATTAACAACCAATGGAGTTGTCAAGGCGACACATTGAAAAACACTGGAAAACTAGTCATTGTAAAGAAAAAAAAAACTGCAACGAACTGCATTTTTGCAGAAAAGAGTGCAGAGCTTCCATTTACCATGACATAGTGTAGATTTTATCTTCAGCTTGTTCCGGTCGTCAAACAGAGGAGTCTGTGATCCTCTATGAGAAAGAGGATTTCAAAAGTCCTTATAAATATGTAAAGAGTTATGACAGATACCATAAAGGGATACAAAGGAAAATAAAACATAACTGAAAAGATACTTTGACTAAACTGGGTGTTTTCCCTATTTAACTGAGCACTGAAAACAAAATGACTGTGCTAATAGGCTTTTTGTTATGCAGCTTACTCAGCTCCGAAGATAAAGATAGAAAATGAAATAAAGGTGATGGTGGGGAATGACACATTGTTTGGAGTATTTACTCTCAGTCAGTGCATGGGGGTAAAAAAAAACAAGTGATGTGAATTACATTATCAGGTTACTTTTTAAAATAACTCAAAGTAACGCATTACTTTTACATTTACAACACCATCCGAAAACTTTTTTTTCTTCAAATCAAATCAAATTTTATTTATAAAGCACATTTAAAATCAACCTTGGTTAGCCAAAGTGCTGTACATGAAAGAGAAACAAAAAGGAAAAAATAGATGAAGATGAAGCTGAAGATGAAGACAATAAGTTTTAAGCATGGATTTAAATGCAGTTAATGTAGAAGTATAGTTCTAACATGCAGTGGCAGGTTATTCCACAACTTATAGGCCAGCCACTGCAAAAGCTCGATCCATTTTCTTCCAAATAAACACTGAACATCTTGACTGAATTCAAACCCTTGACTGAAACATCTCCTGACCTACCTGTAACGTGTTCTGTTTTAGTTTTATTTTCTCTCTATTTGCTCTGGTCCCATTTGCCTGTTCTTATTATTTCCCTCGATTACTCATTCACACTTCACACAGTTAGTTCCAATAGTTATTGATTTCGTTCACCTGTTGTTTAATCAGAATCATCATTCCCTATATTAGCCCCCTGAGTTTTCCTCAGTTCTTTGTCCATTATTGTTGAAGTTACATGTTTGTGGATTATATTAAAGTCTGTTTTTCCTTCTACTCCCTCGTCGTGCGATTACTTGCAACTTCCCAACTGTCGCAACACAGAAGGAGACAGACAGGTAGTGCAAACGGTGTTTATTGAAGCAGAGTGGTGGTAAACAGCGGGAACCAGACGTGACTACCTCTGCTCACTGAAATGGTTTCATTTTTTCAACCAAAATGTTTACCGGCACTTTTCTTCTTAAGGGGACAATAAATTCAGTAGAGTCAGTGCACTGATATTGAATTACTGTAGTTATATGATAACTTTTTTTAATTTTATTTTTTTTATTGGTCAACCAAACATCCATATCTCAAACTTTGGGGAGTTTCAACTCACATTTTAAAGCTCTCTAAAGCCCGATACACCTCCAGCCAAATGTTCACACAGCGTTCTCAACTCCAAAACATGTAAACAACACTAAAAGATTATTACCATGAAGTTTCATTTCATCATGGGTGAATGTCAAAGACTTTCCCCGTTTCCGATGCTTGAATGAAGAGAGATTTATCTTATCTTATTTCAATCAAATGTCATACCACTTCAATGGTTCAATGGGCCCTATGGGTTCTTGACTCAATTTTAAGGAAACCTTTATGAAAAAAAAGGTTCTAAGGAGAGATGTCTTAAATGATTGCATAATACCGTACTTTCAATACTTTTCAATATACTTTTCAATAGGTTATTTAGGGGAGAGCGGGGCACAACCTAACGCTTTTTGACTTTCTCAGTTTGTGTAAATCTACTTATGGTTCAGAGTATTTATTTTTTCCCACATTAATTTCCCACATGTCTAGTACAATTATGTGGTTTTGTTTTATTAATACAGTATATACTTTTTTCTTGACATACCCCGAAAGAATGGAAGTGAAATGTGACAACATGCCCCATAGGTGGGGTACATTGTAACATGTGTGGGGTACATTGTAACATAACATATGACAGATTAAAATGTTATCTGATCTAATAAAAAATATATACAAAACAAACTAAAATATTTTCTAAATAAAATACAATTAAAAAACTTTTTCATATAAAATAATGGCAATTTTTTATAATTAAATATAAACACATTTTTGAGTTTTGACTACGAACACATGAAAACAAAGCTATACAACATAGTTCAAAACAAATAAATAATTAGTCATTTCTGAACATTGACTCTCAGTCTTTATTCACCTTTTTCTCACGTTTTCCCAATAAAATTAATAAAAGTATAGAATATAATAGCATATTTCTAATAGGGGCACATTGTAACGCAGTGTTACAACATGCCCTGCCTGGACAACTGGGATTTAAACCCTGCTAGTGTCTTCTGCTAGTTAGCGAAGCATTAAAGAACTATCTCAACTGTTAAATAACATCTTGGAGATTAAAATAATATCAGATTTGTCTTATTTTAAATAAACACAAAAAATAGAGATGAAAAATTAACTTAAGTAAGAAATTTACTTTTGCTTTGGTTTAATAAATGTCTATGTATATCTTCCAAAAAAAAATAATAATTTTGGCGGAATTTTTTTTTCATATAGTGTTGATATGGCAACTAGTAAATACACGAAGTTTCGTCATCCATGCATGTGCGGAAGTATTTAAAACAAGCGTGTTACAACTAGCCCCGCGTTAGGTTGTGCCCCGCGCTCCCCTAAATTATTTCGAGTGATAAAGTATTGCAAGCTGTTTAATTCATAAAATTTAATCAACATTTAATTTAAAAATAATTTAATTCAAACTAAATTCATAAAATGTTTCCATAAACCTTTTCTTTTAAGATTGAAAAAAATGTATCAACTCCATTCAGAGAAGTATACAAATCATTGCATAGGTGTTTCTTAAACTATGGGCACTTTTGGTCCTGTGGGCTTACAATCTCTCTTGAAACATACTCAATACTCAATCACACTCTCACATGCTTTCATTTTAATTTTAATTAATTTGTCCTCTATCAATATCCGAGTCTAGGCCTATATAAATGCATCGCAGAATGTCATGAACATTTCCTCTACATCTCAATTTATGTATTGTGTTCCATATATTTAATATGTGTTTTATTCCATGCTGGGGAATGACTCTACAATTATGGGGCAGTCATGTTTTTAAATAATTAAATTTAAATAATTGAATTACACAATGTAAATGTAAAAAGTTTATCATCATGGTTTTAAACATATAATAATAATAATGTTATAATGGATATTCATAGTCTATAAAGTTCTGGTTTTGGACATGGATAAAACAATATCCAACTATATAAAACACATATTTGTAGCAAAAGAAATTATGAATAGTATAACTTTTAATGTCATAAAAAAGGGAAAAAAGACATGTTTGATTTCACAAAAATATGTCGCTTGAACATAAAAGTAACTGAAGTTGAAGAAACACCCATATATCTACTAATTTCTGTGGAGAATCACAGATTTAATTCTTTAAATACTTTAAATAATTAGAGATTGAAATACTCACTCCAGGCCGACAGATGGCGATGATGACACAGCAAATATTTTCAAACCTCCATATGATGACGTAATCTCTACGCGAAGAAGAAGACGGCCCTCCGCTTTGTTTACTATTAGAGATGGATGTTCAATCACATTTTGTTTCTGAAAGCACTGACTATCTTATTTAACAACCGACATTAGAATGTAAGGTAGAATCAACACAGCATGGAGGAATCGTGGGATTTTGAATTCTTGTCTCGTATGGTTGATAGTCTGGTTTCCTTTCTGTCCGAATTTGTGGACGATTGGCTGGCCAACGACATGAGAGTTGCAGTGTTTAAAATCCTGTTCAGCTGGCTTGTCATCAGTCTTGTTGCTATCCACTTTGCATGGAAAGTGTACGGGAACACTGTCAACGATATGTACTACCGACAGGGTGAGTATTTTCTGAGGTGCTCTGCATAATCCAAAATAAATAGTCCTACTGTATAAAACGTTTTGTGACCATACACTGCCCGGCCCAAAAAAAGTCGCTGTCTGGATTTAAATTGGCAAATGCTAGTTTCTAGCATGTTATATGTTTGGAAACAGTTCTTCTAACACTAATTGATGGAGTGTGTAGCTTTTCATTTGTTTGAACAACCAACCATAAACTGATGCACCACTTGATGGAAATAACATTTCAACATTTATTTCCATCACGGTGCATGGTCAAGATCTTGTATTGAGAATGCAAGAGTCCAGCACTCTGTAAAGTCTCCTCCAGCACATCCCAAAGACTTTCAATGAGTTTAAGGTCTGGACTCAGAGGTGCCAATTTATGTGTGAAAATGATTCTTCATGCTCACTCCAACCATTCATTCACAATTTGAGCCTGATGGATCTTGACATTGTCATCCTGGAATATGGTCATGATATGTTTTCCAACATGGATGTTTAAGAAATGAAAAGCTACACACTCCATCAGTTAGGGTTTGAAGAACTGTTCCCAAACATATACTGTAACATGCTAGAAATTTAATGATCCAATCATAGACTCTTAAGCATTTAAGATTTTTTGGGGGGGCCTTTCAGTGTATATTGTGTATTTTAAAAAGTAGTACTTGGTCTAATAGTTTGTGATCATTTCTCAGGGACTGGAGGACAGAATGGCGGTACCCCTGACACGGCGCCTCACCTGAGCGGATGGTAGTTGACCCGCCTTTCTGTTGTTCTCTTCATGAAAGATTTGTTGTCCTTAAGTTACAAGTGAACTTAAGACTCAGGATTTAATTTATCTTTGGCTGGATTATGATGCTTTCCTCATTGTAATTTGGAATATGATTTAAAAAAATTGCGTGTGAAAAATTAGAATATTAAAATGTTTGAATATTGAAAAATATAACATTTTAACTCAAATGGACTGAACAATTCACTGACAAGACAAATCGAATCGTTCTGAACGCTTCATTTGCCGAAGCGTCTCATAATGAGCCCTGAACTGATGAGTGAGCTGGTAGCATTATGACTCTGCCTAGGATTTTACTGATGGACAGAGAATGGCTTCACTGAAACTGTAATAAACAGCACTAATAATAAAACACTATAAAAAAAAGTAGCTTGATATTAGAAACATCAGTATTTTGTTTTAGTATGTAGGCTAATTAGTACATAGCCCTTTAATGAAAACGCCTGTTAAATCCAATGTTTTCCATTTTTCCTAGGGAAAGTGCAGCTGGTGATGCCAAGAAAACCCACCGTGAGTGATGTACCTGCAACTGGACTAAGAACACACACACACACACACACACACACCCGTTGGAGAAAAGCAATTGCATTCCTTCAAGAACATTAAATGCATCAGAATTTGTACTAATTAGATCATTTTAACTTGTGAAGATGTCTGTGATGGACTGTGGTGCAAAACTCAAGGCCCAAACACATGAATATATGCTCGAAAATACACGACTGAACGGTGCTGTGCACTGGAAAGGGAGCTCTAAAGGAGGATACTGTGATATCTAGCAGCTCTGACTCTTTTAAGATGTTTGTTTGGATTGAACTCTTTAAGCTAGTAGATAACAAGACTTAAACAATTCTCATACCATATCATTTGACTAAAAACTGACAAGAGTACTAGTCAAAATGCAAGTCCCAGATGTTCACTGTCATTTGGTCTGTAGAAATCAAACTGATTTCAGTAATATAAGAAAATAGACTTGATTGTACAGAAATAAGAAGACATTTAGTACCTCTGTGTCCAAAAGGGTACAGCTGTCTTTTTGCAGTGCAAATAATAAATACAATTTGTACCTAATTTTGTGTATTGGTTTCCTGTTATTTATTTCATGAGCAAATTGTATTTCAATGTATTGCAGTACACATTAAAAAGCACCTTACTTTGTTTCAGGACTCATTAATGGGGGGAAAAGAAGACATTAAAAGTGGTTAAAATAAGTGATATTGTGGAAAAATCTTAAAAAGTGCACTTCTGGTAGTGAACCCATTTGATAATGAGCAGATGAATTGAATCAGGTGTGTTTGATTAGGGAGACAAAGAAAACGTGCAGTGTTGGGGGTCCTTCAGGAGCAGGGTTGAAGAACACTGCCTTAGAGGAAAGAAATATTTATTCCCCCATAATTGTGTTGCTTCCAAACACAAATCAACCTAATGTCAAATTACTGGAAGTGTCTGGGGTGATGGTGGCAGCAGCATAACATGCACATCCATCACATTGGTTCCTGTCAGTCCAGGCATGAGTAACCGTCGTCCTTCAGAGAGCTGTGAGAAAAATGTGAACGAATCATTATTGGTGAGAAAGCCATCAATGTCCAGACCTTGAGACATGGCCTCTTCCATCAGTTCCCCATCTGTGACGGCACCCGCTGCCTCAGTGGGGCCGTCCTGTCCATCGGTTCCTCCACTGAGAAACACTGCACCGCTCTTCACTTCACCACCACTGAGCTCGAGCCCCACCCGCAGAGCCAACTCCTGGTTCCTCCCTCCCCTGCCCTTTCCTGTCAGTTGCACAGTGGGTTCTCCTCCAGCTAGCAGACAGGTCGCACCCCATCCTTCCTTCCTCTCCTCTACAAGCACGTTCATGGTGCGACACAAATCCCAGCTTTCTATCCCAACATCTGGCCCTAGCTGAAGGATCTCTGCAGCAAGCTCTGGAGGAGGTTCCTTTCCTGGGGAGCATGCAAAACTTGAGAGCAGCCCGTATAGTCGTGCAACGGAGCGAACGTCACCACACACTCCTGGAGCTAGAATGACAGGCCGAAGTCCAAATTCAATGGCCTTACGGCTTGCACATTCAAGAGCAATGGTGTTTGAGCCAATTACAACGTTTGAAACATGGTCTTTGACTTCATGTGGCTGTTCTTGCACCTGCAATTCACAAGGCCTAGCTTTGCTAAGCACCTCTTTTACAGAGGAAGGAAGAGAGTCGGAGAGCTTATAACGATCCAAGATAGCCCAGACCTCCTCTGGCCGGGAGACACTCCTGACTGTTGGACCGCTGGCTATCAAATCCAGAGGATCTCCAATAACATCTGACAGAATCAGTGCCACCACCTTCAAGACAATGTGATGTCAGAGAGAGTAAATATTATGCTTTACTAACATCGTGGGGTATTGCTTAATATTCATTTTTCTCTGAGGAACAAGGGGAAAGATATTCAAAAAAACTATAATTTGCTATTAAATGAGTACAAGCAATGTGCAATTCTGCTGAATGGATTCTTTTAAAAGACCTTTTAAAAGTGTTCTATGTCTTTGTTATGTAAGTGTGTTGTGTTTTTATGTAATAGTGCTGTTTTACTAATACATTGTCTGGAGCTAAAGTTCAGTGTGTGGACATCTATCTTTTTTTCCGTTTAAGTTTTTTTCTTCTTTTGTCCTCACATAAGCCCAATTCTGGGATTTGGGAGTGTACACCTATTTTTGGATTATGTAATTGTGTTACCTTGGCTGGGTTGGCACATTGGGCAAGGCCTCCACCCTTTAACAATGACAGGGCTCGTCTCACTGTATTCAACTCCTGAATTGTTGCACCAGCTGCTGCGAGTTTTCGTGTCACATCCTGTTTCTCCTGCAAGGACATGGGTGGGGCTGGAGCAGGTAAAAGAGCAGAACCACCACCTGTGAATAGATGCATGTAAAAACATGAACATTTCAACAAATACACAACTTTATAAAAGCTTGGGGTGAGTGAGATTTTTTTCTTCTTTTGAAAGAAATTAATACTTTTTTTGAGCAAGGATGCATTAAATGGATCAAAACTGACAGTAAAGACATTTATAATGTTACACAATATTTATATTTCAAATAAAGATCTTTTGAACTTTCCATTTGTCAAAAAATTCTGGAAAAAATTATAATAATCATAGTTTCCACAAAAATATTAAGCAGCACAACTGTTTTCAAATTTGATAATAATAAAAAATGTCTCTTGAGCACCAAATTGACTTATTAGAATGATCATGTGACACTGATGCCTGGAGTAATAATTTCACAATATTACTGTTTGTACTGTATTTTGGATCAAATAAATGCAGCCTTGGTGAGACTGCTTTAAAAAAAACAAAAACAAAAAAAGTATTAAATAAAATTATACTGACCCCAAACTTTTGAACGGTAGTGCATGTTGTAAAGGAAAACTGATTATACAGGAAGAAAATAAGTCCCAGTACCAGAGATGAGCACAAGCAGCACATCTTTCTCAGTCAGACCGCTGGCCAGTTCTCGTATACACTCTGCTGACTTCAGGGCATCTCTATCTGGTAAATTGTGCTTTGCTCCTTCCATCACTGTAATTCTGCTGTGACTTTCAAGCAGCATCTTCCTGAGCAGACATACAAACAAGTGTTTCTCAGTGAAAGACCTAGCTGAAAACTGGAAGCCAGTTTGATGTCAAGGCTATATGGGTAAATCTCATGAAGTGTCCACATCATATTTCATTCCTTTTTCACAAACAGTCTACTTTTATTTATCCTTCAGTTTTAAAATTAAATATAATACCTGGGCATTTCTGGCTAACCACTAAGCATTTTGATGGCAAGTTAAAAATCCCAGTTTATTTCTATATAAACTAATTATAAAGCTCATTTAACAGAACTCAGGCACATTAAAATGTTTGTTTTTTAAACACTAAAATACTTACGCTTTCCCATGATTTCGCAGTGTATTCTGGATACCATGAGGCACACTGACCACCCCTTTAATTAGATGGTCCCCTACAATCCTCTCTGCTTCTGCTGCCATGCCCAGCACCGCCTTACCAAACCCCACCAAATAAAGGTTATTGGTAAGTGTGAAACTCTGTCCACCCACAAGTAGTTTGTCTCCATGTCGCTCCAGACTCCTGCGAACCACTGTGTCTGGCTGCACAGCTTCAACCGCAGCAGAAAACACAGCCCGGGCTCGCGTGTCTAATGACGACATACTGCGAGAGTACAATGATGCTAAGCCCACCCGCAGTGGGTGCTGCAGGTGAAGAGAACGTGAGAGAGCAAGAATCTGAGCCATGTACCACTCAAACTATCCACATCAGATAAAGAGAGCCACTTAACACCTGAGGAGAGAAAGAGATTAAAGCCAGGCTGATTATTAATAACCAATTACACAGATTTTAATTAGCATTGATTTATATCTTATTTATTACCCCCTCTATTTCACTCACAATTACTTTATTGTTATCGAAATTCACTTTGTTGATGTCTAAAGGTAGCATTAGGTTACCGAAATCTGTTACCCTCTTTTATTTCACACACAATGTCTTTAATGTTACCCAAATTCACTATGGTGATGTTGAATCTCCTGTTTCATAACCCAAAAAACATTTTAGTTGGATGTGAACCGCTGTGGTTAGCAAAACTGACAAGGTAGCATTAGAGGTTAGCATTTAGCATTAAACTTATTCCAGATCCTAAAAAGTATCTCTTATGTGAACAGACAGGTCACCAATTAGGCATTAGAGGTTATTGAAATGTATCCCCCTCTATTTAAAACATACATTCAAACAATATTAGAAAGCATATGCTCTATGCACTTATACAGTATACAGTAGGGCCACCAAATCTAATGCTACCTTGTCGGATTTGGTGGCCCTGCTGTCTGCAGCTGTTCACAGCAGAGCAACATGCTTTCTAAGAAAAATAAATAATTTAAACAGCACCAGAGCAAATTTGCACAACATTAAAGCCATTGTGTTTGAAATAAAAGAGGGGGTAACAGATTTTGGAAACCTCTAATTGTGCCTTGTCAGATTTGGAAACCCTAAAATATTTAATATTTTCAGTAGGCTATACTTCCCCCCAATACTTAGGCCTACTCATTTACAAAATTTTACCAAGCAGGAACAGTTTCAACTAATGCAGATAATTCTCTCAATAACAAAAATCTCTAAACTACAACTAGCCTAAATTACCAATTGTAGTCAGCTAGAAACAGTGTGAATTCATAATATACATTTTCTGTCCCTTTTCAAACACCATTCTATCATAGTGACAGATCGTGATTTTAGGAAAACGTACCTGCACACTGTTCCTGGGAATTCTGAAGCTTTTTTATGAACTGACAAAACTTTTGAGAACTGCATTACACTGACGAGCCTGTGTATTGAACGAGTAATGATTGACTACAGTTGACCATAGGGCAGAGAGTAGTTTCAGAGCTAGTCAGTAACAAGAGGTTTATGGATTCATCAAGGGTCAATCCAACAACATTAGAGGGGGAGGTACGACAATAGCCTTTGACACTTGTTGACTTAAGTTTAAGTCCAGTCAAAGTGCAGGGGTCAGTGTGGATGCACCACCCTTACAGGCATTGAAAACATACGCATTTCCCCACAAATGACAACAAAAGATCATTTTTACCTCAATTCTTTTTCCATACTCAAACTTCTGGTCACTTCAGCTATAGAAAACAACATAAAATAAAAAAATACAACAGGAGTAAATAACCTACGTCTTGACGTCATATTAATTTCCGTATTAGTCAGACATGTTTACACATTCATAATTCCTCCGCCCCTTTTCTTTCCTTGTTGTGTACAAGATTGACTCACATGACGAACAAGTTACCAAAATAAAATACCCTCTCCATCGGTCGGCCAACAGACCCTCGTTCACGAACGGAAATGTCTTGTTCAGTGCCGCTCCAAATCGGTGTTTTGAACGAATCTTTTGTGAGCAAATCGTTTAAAACGCCGACTCGTTCTGTGAAGGGGGAGAGTTCGTTCGGTGGGTCTCTATCCAAATGTAAAACAGAACCAAATGCTCCTTCACAGCCCACGCTGGAATGCCATTGGCTGGATCTTGGGGCAGTCTAGGCAGGAAAACGAGTCAGCAGAGAATAAGAACGATTCGTTTGCATAATTATTCGTTTACCAACAAACACGATAACATAAACATTGCGTCACACAGCGGAGGTCAACTGACCTTCTATTACACACTTATAAAGTTGGAAATTCAAGTTGAGTCATGAAACACATATGCTACTTCAGCACTTCAATATCGTGATCTGTTTTGAAGAAGCAATGACATTTTTTCTTCAGAAGGTGGCAGTATTCAATAAGTAAGCTAAAACCATGACAACATACACTTGGAACATATCTAACAGGTTCAATTTAACACCAAAGTGTGCACAAACATAGTCATACTTCACAAAGCCTACAGTTTAGCAGTTAGCCTATTTTATGTCACCAAAACAAGCAGAGGTGACCGCGTCATACCGTGTATGACATCATCCTTCCTGTTATCAGAGTCTCCCAGCTCCATCTGTTACTCACACCCATGGGGAGAAGAGTACAAACAAGCCCTCATTTACTGTACCAAACAACTTCATGAGCATTTTCACTGTGCAGGACTCAGGGCCTATTTTTATAAACCTACATTCTTGTTTATTGTCCCTGTAATTTTCATGGGAAGCAAGGGAAAATATGTTCTCCATGGGCCAGAAATGATAGCCTTAAAGTCAACATGAAATCAAAATGGACAATTCTTTTTTTCAACCTGTCACTCACATGAGTCCACAGCGATAAGTTAGCAAACCACAACCATCCAATCAATTACTAATGGACAAAATCAAATCCCGCCCTACATTTTTTTCGTGATCAAGAAGCCATTTCACTCGGATATGTTACAATATGGAAGAAAAGACAATCGCAACTTCCGCAAAGAGAAATGAACAGTATAATATAAACATAAGTTTTAATTGTTTAAGCTAATTTGCCATATTTATCACGTCATAATCTGTCATTTTATAATGTTTTATTTGTTTTTTAAATATGCAACTAAATTTAATGGACATATTTAAAGCCTTGCAGACACAAAGCTAGTTAAAAGGGCTTTTCTTGTTTGTTAGCGTTGCAGTTCTGTCATGTTTGTTTGTTGTACTATCTATCGCAGCACTTTTTTGTGTTGTCAATGGATAATTGATGTGCAGAAGGCTATGTAATTCTCAGGTGGCTGCAGATAGCAGATGGGAAGAGGTCACTGTGCTGGCTGATATTTCCATTCTGCAGCACCAGTGACCCTTTGTCATCCTCTATGCGTACACTCCCTTCGCATCCCCTTCGTCTCTTCCGTCCTTGTGGCAATCATATGCTCCGTTATTTTATAAAGGGCTCAGATTTGGCTAATGTGTTGGGTAGAATGTATCAGGCCATTGGAAGTTTTCCATCAGTGATCACTTATTCACCTGAGGCCTGGTGTGAGAGGATGATGGAACGACAACTGTACAGATGGCAAAGAGTTGGCAGGTGACTTTCAGCGGATACTAAGAGAGGCTGCGATTTATGAATACTCAGCAATAAGCAGCATAATTTGCATGACCAGAGGGTATCTGGCATCAGTGCAGGGGACAAGCTTAACTCTCTGAGGTGGCTGAACTCTCACTTCCAGTAAGTGACTAAGATGAATCACTTTACTGTGTGCAATTAGATCTTCTCACTTTTTCATTAAAGCCAATATAGGGAATAATGGTAAATGGAGAAGATGGAAACAGAATTAGCAGGCCCGAATACTTTATCATATTCCATTGCGCATTCATCGCCAAGGTTTTTCCCCGATTGCACCATCGCTCTTGTTATTCAATTACAGCAAAAACAAAGAGAAATCACTCTTTCTTATAACTGTATTTGGCTTGTGAGTGGCCATCTTATTGCTTTTGTGCTTTAAATATCATGCAGTCCCTGGCTGTGATCTACATTCATATATTATGCAGAATATGCATGAAGCAAAGTTCTTTGATGCTTTGTATCTGGGGTTCAGAATGTGGAATATGTTCATTTGAATAACAGCCCATAAAGTCATATGATCAACACAATCATCATGCATGCACTGAGGGTTATGTAGAGATTTCACCATGACAAAGATTAAAAAAAAAAACCTTGGGGTGAGAGCAGGGGCACCATGGACCCATTTTAATAAATATTTTAATTAAACAAAAACAAAAATTGTGACTGAACTTTACAGACAGAGATCATCATGCATTTAAATTGTTGTATGGAAAAGAGTTTTAATATTTTCGCTTTTATAGCTAAAATATTATAATATTTAATATTTTTAAATACTGTTTTAATATTATTTAAATTAGCTTTAACTAATTTTGTGTTAGAGTTAAAAAAGGTATTTTTTTTTTACAATATAGTGTATTGATGATAGAATTTTCATATTTAAAGCAAATGATCTGCAGAAAATGCAACTCAATTATACCTACCAAATTTAGACATCCCTGAAATAAATAAATAAATAAATAAATAAATAAATAAATAAATAAATAAATAAATAAATAAATAAATAAATAAATAAATAAGCAAGCAGTGTTGGGGAAAGTTACTTTTAAAAGTAATGTGTTACAATATTGCGCTTCTTCCTAAAAAAAATCAACTAATTGCATTAGTTACTTTTCATGGAAAGTATTGTTATGCTACTTTTGTCCTATTTTTGGCTAATATAAAGACCCTTTTACACCTGAAGTGAAATGAATGAGCCTCAGTCTAAAGGAAATGCAAATTCACACATGTAGAGGGCGCAGATCAAACAAACCTTTCAGCTGTGCCCAAGGTTAGCAAAAATATTTATATATAGTGTAACGCTGCGGTACACAGGGGAAGAGACCAGAAGTCTTATTTTTAAATGGTTGTCAATGTAGGAGAGGCTTCACTACGCTAAAAAAAAAATGCTTTTGTGAAAAAACAGCTTATCATTGAATTAATTGCCTATAAGCTAATCTTCAACATGTTTGCTCTTAAACATTAGTTTGGGATTGATCTATTTTTAAAGTTTACACTGAAAAAAAATGCTGTTTTACAAGAGCGCATTCAGTTTACGCCGGCACTTCTCTCTCATTTCTATGGTATCCGCAAATTGTGATTTACTGTCGCACAACTCTGAACGAAATCCAATGATGTCAAGGCTGCCATGTGATTGGTTAAGGCACACATGATCCAAGTCGGCTGTTACGCTTTCTTCAATGTTAGAATCACGGACCCTCTTATCTCCCAATAATAAGACCATCTCTGGTTCAACACTCAGCAAATAAAAACAAAAAAAATTGACAAATGTTATGTTTATCTAAAGTCTTTTTTGCTTATTAAAATAGTTGATTTGGATCATCGAAGGTCAGCAGCAAAGTCATTGGTTAATCAAGTGAGATTAAATACATAAAGTATATTTGTGTAATTTACCATATTTAATTATTGCAGGTTTGCATTTCACTGTTTTTATTCATTTTGAGGAATACTGAATCTTTGTTTGTGCCTCTGCACTTACTCCTAATTTCTCTCTACATGGGGACAGGATAGGTATCAGTCAATACATGGAAAAACATTTTATAAAAAAAAAAAAAGTAACTCAGATATATTGTTTTAAATGTAAAAAAGTAATGCGTTACTTTACTAGTTATTTGAAAAGTAATCTGATTACATAACTTGCGTTACTTGTAATGTGTTACCCCTAAAACTGTAAATAAATAAACACTTTTTTTTTTTTTTTTTAAGTTTCTTTCAAAATCCACATGGCTCAAAAAGTCTGAGGGTTCACATATTGCTGGGGTGTCTGGACGAGAGGATATGTCAACATATTACACATGAACCCGTGAATAATAAAGGAAATAAAACACAAACCATGTCATGCTGTTCCATGTCAGTTAGCTGTTTTTGCAGGGCCTCACAGAACAAAAGGGATTTCACAGACTTCCTGTCTCTCTTCATTACCTTAAAAGGCTGATTATTAGTGTGACTATGCCTTTGCCAACTTCTCAGAAAGGCCACCTACAGTGACTCTCCTAAAGTTCCTCAAAAGGTCTCAGGTCTTCTGACAGCTTAGAGTTTTTTACAATAAATAGACTGAATAGAAGAATTCATGTGTCACGTAATGAAAGAGACAGATGGACAGAGACAAAAGAGAAATATGTGGATAATTTGGAAACGGGAGAAGCTGAAGGAAGAAGGAACGAAAACAAACACAATGGTGATCTAATTGAAATTTTAGTTACATAAATAATCTTTAAATGGTATGGTAAAGACGAATCTTTATGAAGGAAATATAATGAATATATTGGGCAACAGGAACAGGTAAATCTCCATGGGGCAGCTTCCAGTGCTCTGCTGCTAGGCAACTGCTTGGGCACTATGTGACTCTTCACATGACTACATTTCCTCTGAAGCAATTAGGACAAATTCAGAACGTTCAGCTTTTTTCCTAAGTGCCCAGTATATATTTTTAATCTTAAATTTGCTAATGCAGACAAAAGGAATCCCAATGAGCTCATTTCCTTTCAGCCTGGCCTTGGTTCTGCAATACCGTACATCCAAAATGATAGCCTACATTAAAAATTACAGGCACTGATCTGTTATGATCTGTGTTAATAGCAGTGAACAAAATTTGAAATATTGGTTTGAAAACCACATCTGAGCAAGTGCAGTTTTCTGTATCGCGCCAAGCCAGAAATGCTTAAAATCATTTTGGACTGTCATTATGTAAATTGTTATCATTATGATGATTAAGGCATAAATAAAATACACTACCAATCAAAAGTCTGGGATCTGTTAGAATAATAATAAAAAATAAAAAAAAGTTCTTATGCTCACCATGGCTGTATTTATTCGATCAAAAATACAGTAAAAAGACCATTATTATGTAATGTGAATAATCCTGTGATGGATGAATTTTCAGCATCATTACATCATTATTTCAGTGTCACGTGATCCTACAGAAATCATTCTAATATGCTGATTTGGTGCTCAAGAAACATTTCTTATTATGATCAATGTTGGAAACATTTGTGCTGCTTAATATTTTAGTGGAAACCATGATACATTCTTTCACGATTTTTTGAGGAGTCAATTTTGATCAATTTAATGTATCCTTGCTGAATAGAAGTATTATTTTCCTACAAAATCTTGAACAGTATTGTACACTAATATATATACATTAATTAAATATACTGAATTCAAGCTGTCTGAATAAGCTCTTTGTTCTTTTCGTGACTTGTTGGGCAAGTTTAGGAAACCTGACCATTCAAATCAATTAAGGTTTTTGCTGTTTTTTTACTGTAAATGCAGGAACTTTTGTTTTAGCGTGCATGATTTTGAAAGAGAAGTGACCTTTCAGTCATGACGATAGCGTAGTTCCTCCGAGCACCAACCACATCCTGCTTCCTGTTCAGTTAGTTTGCTAGAGCAGAACTCTTGGTATCTTCTAAGAATGGACAATTCCATGACTCTGCACATTTGAGTAACAGAGATATGAAGAGATTATGATGCCAGTGCAGGAAGAGTATTGCCCATTTATGGACCTTTATAAGCAAAGTACTGAAAGCAGCAAGTGTTGAATGATTAAATTGGATTTATATGCATAATTTGTTCAAGAGTGGTTTGCTGCTACAAAACTGTCAGTCAGTTTCAAGGTAAACAAAAAAGAAAAGTGGATGCTAAAATGCTATTTATTATCAGAATGACTCCTGAGACAGTGCTTCGACCTGTAAAAGATGCTTGACAATGCATACAAATCTCTCATTGTGAGGAATCTGTTTCAGTGATTCCAGCCTTTTTAAGCTAAGAGAAGATGAACGTGAACTTCCTATGACCTTTGACCAAGGCAGATAGAAAATCAGCCCACATACACTCCCCATGGGTTGAAACCAATCACATGCACCCATGTCTTCAGAGATTGTCTCCTCTTTGACAGTTTTACTATCTTTTAAAAATTAAATGGGATCTAAATCATGTCTAGGCAAACAGAAACTGAAATAACTCAGGCCATAATGACGTTTAGCATCCCCTTCACTCTGGAAGTATACCCTGAGCGCCCATCTGTATTTACAAATAATGTAAATTATGTCAGTGTGAATATATTGTGACAGCAGTATCAAGTGAATGTAAATCTAACTATACCTTAACACTGTAAAACAAACAATCGCAATATCGAACTTTTGTTTTCTGTTTCAGTCAAATAAATAAAATGGTTTTCATTGATCTCTTGAGACAACAAGACATAAAACATAGCAAGTATAAAATATATTTCTCTGAAATATGAACTACTGTATGGGTCAATTGAGGTTTTTAAGGATGTTTCCTGCAGACACATGTAATAATTCAACATCATCTTCAACAGAGGGGTCCAATGCTGTGGCAGCATAATTACTGTTATCAGGGACCCCTCTCTGGGTCGAGTGCGAAACAAACCCAGGGGTGCACAATCAGCCAGAAAACAAAGATTAAATCTGCAGCGCACACACACATACACTTTGCTCTTAAGGGTATATATTTAGCAAATCATTGGTTAAAACATTCACTGCTTGTTCCTCCTAAATCTCGTTCCTTATTCTGAACATCTCAAGGATTCCACAGCTTTATCCCCCTCCATCTTTGAATAACACTGCAGGATTAACCGTGATAAAACTACAAGGAACTTGAAACATTTATTCCCTTCTTTTTCTTTCACAAGACTGATGGCTTAATCCACTGAAGGAAGCGAGTGAATCCTAAAGATTTTTCTGTCAACATAACACATTTAGCAGAGCCCAAAATAGCCTTGTGTTTTTTAGTGATTGTGCATTAGAATATTTTCTGGATCTTATTTACCGGACCACTTCATTAAGCTGAGGTGCATTACAGAAAATGGTTATGGAAAACAGAATGGATTGCCATATGAGTATGCCAAATGCCATATGAACAGTTTCAAGGTTTCTTTGCAGGCATTTTTTCCCTTAAAAAAAAAGTAATCTAGCAGTCTTTTCAAAATGAGTGTAAAAATACAGGAGAGCAAAGTTATTTTTCCCTCACCGTTGTGCATTTACTCAGCTGTGGTTCCTCCATTAATGTGATGCCATTAATGAGAACAGCAGGACACAGCTGCAAAATTCCAGAGCATTCCATGCCTGCCTTATTTCATCATCTATCATTCTGTTCCAACCAAATTGTCTAATTGGCAAACCAATATTTGTATAATACAACAATATCACAATGTAACTGAATAAATGCTTAATTTGCTCGTACACATCATCTGCTTAAGTATTTACCCATATACTCAGTTATTTCATAAGAATATTCACTAATTACATTCATTATATATAATCAGATTATAGATTTTCATCAGTGTTATTTTAGTAATATTTATATAGCCTAGTATCATTAGTTTGTATTCATATTTTGAATTAGCTTTTACTAATTTTGCTATGTGCTTTTGTCGTTTTGTATTTTTAAATATTGCTATTTTGGGATTTTTATTATTTTGTTTTAGTTTTTATTTATTTCCAGTTAGTAATCTGCTTCAATGTAAGCTTATTTTTAGTGCTGTCAATCGATTAAAAAAATTAACTACATTAATCAATTTGGATTTTTTTTTTAACAATTAAAAACTTTTTTTTATACGTTTTTAATATATTTTATAATATAATAATTTCACAGATAATCTCCAAATTAATGTAGAAACAACATAAAGACAGTATATTATTTCCCCCCCAACAGTCTTGTTTTGTCGCGCTTGAATGGTTTAAAACCATTTGCATAAATAAGAGCATGATCATAATGTAACGCTATCCAAAGGATGGCAGAAAATACAGATGCTGCGTTAATAGCGTTAAATACTATTTTAACGTGTTAAACTGGACAAAAATGTATCGCATGCGTTAACAGCACTAGGCCTACTTATTTTACATAATTGTCAAGGCAACATTTCTAATTAGGGCCCGAGCACCGATGGTGTGAGGACCCTCTTGGAATTGCTCTGTTTATTATTAGGGCCCGAGCACCGATGGTGTGAGGACCCTCTTGGAATTGCTCTGTTTATTAGGGCCCGAGCACCGATGGTGTGAGGACCCTCTTGGAATTGCTCTGTTTATTATTATTATTCTTCTCCGCATTTAATCGCATTTTTGAGGGCCTAAACATGCTCGAAAACTCACGAAACTTTGCACACGCGTCAGAACTGGCGAAAATTTACATCTGATATAGGTTTCAGAATTGGGCGGGGCAAAATGGCTCGATAGCGCCACCTATAAAAGTTCAACGGAGTGCGCCTCCCGCTATGTTCCACGTACGTTTACGAAATTCGGTACATACATGTAAGGACCTAATACCTACAAAAAAGTCTCTTGGAGCGTAGCCCTAAACACAACAGGAAGTCAGCCATTTTCAACTTCCTCTCAGATTTTTGTGCAGTTTTTGCCATTTTCATGCCTCGTACTTTAACGAACTCCTCCTACAGTTTTAATCTGATCATCTTCAAATTTGGTGAGTGTAATCTTAAGGCCTTTGCGACGTTAAATTGCGAAGATCTTGAGTTTTCGTCGAAGGGCGGGTCCTCGGCGGCCTGACAAATTTCGATGTTTCGCCATGAAACAGGAAGTTGCTGAAACTCAGGCATGGAATGTTCAATCTGCCCCAAACTTCACACGTTTGATAAGTGTTCTGTCCTGAACACACGACCATGCTCATATTCAGTTACAGTCATAGCGCCACCTGCTGGCAACAGGAAGTGACATGTTTAACACTGTTGTGAACTCCTGATAACATATAAAAAAGTGCCAGCAAGTGCTAAGCATGCTAACAACATACTAGACACATGCTAAAACATGCTAGCAAACACTTAGCTAATTGCTAAAGCATGCTATTACTGCAATTAAATAGGAATTTGCTGTAACTCAGGCACGGAATGTCCAATCTGCCCCAAACGTCACACGTTTGATAAGAGTCATGGCCTGAACACATCTACATGAGAATATTCAGTTATAGTAATAGCGCCACCTACTGGTAACAGGAAGTGTCATGTTTAACACGTTGATGCCGTTCTAGCAACATGTTAAAAATGCCATTGACTTCTAAACATGCTAGAAACATGTTAAAACATGCTAGCAAAACTTAGCTAACTGCTAAAGCATGTTAATTCAATGAAACAGGATGTTGTTGTTACTCAAGAAGGCAATGTCCAATCTGCGCCAAACTTCACACTTTTGATAAGCGTTCTGTCCTGAACACATGACCATGCTCATATTCAGTTACAGTCATAGCGCCACCTGCTGGCAACAGGAAGTGACATGTTAAACACTGTTGTGGACTCCTAATAACATATAAAAAAGTTCCAGCATGTGCTAAACATGCTAACAACATACTAGAAACATGTCAAAACATGCTAGCAAACACTTAGCTTAGTGCTAAAGCATGCTAATACTGCAATTAAATAGGAATTTGCTGTAACACAGGCACGGAATGTCCAGTCTGCCCCAAACTTCACACGTTTGATAAGAGTCATGGCCTGAACACATCTACATGAGAATATTCAGTTATAGTAATAGCGCCACCTACTGGTAACAGGAAGTGTCATGTTTAACACGTTAATGCCGTTCTAGCAACATGTTAAAAATACCATTGACTTCTAAACATGCTAGAAACATGTTAAAACATGCTAGCAATACTAAGCTAAGTGCTAAAGCATGCTAATATAATGAAACAGGATGTTGTTGTTACTCAAGAAGGCAATGTCCAATCTGCGCCAAACGTCACACTTTTGATAAGCGTTCTGTCTTGAACACATGACAATGCTCATATTCAGTTACAGTCAAAGCGCCACCTGCTGGCAACAGGAAGTGACATGTTAAACACTGTTGTGGATTCCTAATAACATATAAAAAAGTGCCAGCAAGTGCTAAACATGCTAACAACATTCTAGAAACATGTTAAAACATGCTAGCAACACATAGCTAAGTTCTAAAGCATGTTAGAAATGCTAAAGGAAGTTGTTGTAACTCAAACATACAATATCCAATATGCCCCAAACTTCACATACTTCATAAAAGTCCTGCACTGAACACATCTACAAAGCAATATTCAGATATATAACCCCACCTACTGCCAACAGAAACTGAACTGGTTAACACAGTAATGCAGTACTAACTACATACCTATTGTGTACTAAGCATGCTAAAAACATACTAAACATGCTAGCAACTACTATATACTGTATACCTCCTTAAATGCACATTGCCCAACCATGCTCTGTCTTCCTAAAGCCAACGAGTGACGATGGCACGGGTGCGAGGGCCCTTTCATCGCTGCTTGCAGCTTTAATTATTATTATTCTTCTCCGCATTTAATTGCATTTTTGAGGGCCTAAACATGCTCGAAAACTCACAAAACTTTGCACACGCGTCAGAACTGGCGAAAATTTACATCTGATATAGGTTTCAGAATTGGACGGGGCAAAATGGCTCGATAGCGCCACCTATAAAAGTTCAACGGAGTGCGCCTCCCGCAACGTTCCACGTACGTGCACGAAATTCGGTACATACATGTAATCACCTAATACCTACAAAAAAGTCTCTTGGAGCATAGCCCTAAACACAACAGGAAGTCAGCCATTTTGAACTTCCTCTCAGATTTTTGTGCAGTTTTTGCCATTTTCATGCCTCGTACTTTAACGAACTCCTCCTACAGTTTTAATCTGATCATCTTCAAATTTGGTGAGTGTAATCTTAAGGCCTTTGCGACGTTAAATTGCGAAGATCTTGAGTTTTCGTCGAAGGGCGGGTCCTCGGCGGCCTGACAAATTTCGATGTTTCGCCATGAAACAGGAAGTTGCTGTAACTCAGGCATGGAATGTCCAATCTGCCCCGAACTTCACACGTTTGATAAGCGTTCTGTCCTGAACACATGACCATGCTCATATTCAGTTATAGTCATAGCGCCACCTGCTGGCAACAGGAAGTGACATGTTTAACACTGTTATGGACTCCTAATAACATATAAAAAAGTGCCAGCAAGTGCTAAACATGCTAACAACATACTAGAAGCATGCTAAAACATGCTAGCAAACTCTTAGCTAAGTGCTAAAGCATGCTATTTTTGCAATTAAATAGGAATTTGCTGTAACTCAGGCATGGAATGTCCAATCTGCCCCAAACTTCACACTTTTGATAATCGTTCTGTCCTGAACACATCTACATGAGAATATTCAGTTATAGTAATAGCGCCACCTACTGGTAACAGGAAGTGTCATGTTTAACACGTTGATGCCATTCTAGCAACATGTTAAAAATGCCATTGACTTCTAAACATGCTAGAAACATGTTAAAACATGCTAGCAATACTTAGCTAAGTGCTAAAGCATGCTAATTCAATGAAACAGGATGTTGTTGTTACTCAAGAAGGCAATGTCCAATCTGCGCCAAACTTCACACTTTTGATAAGCGTTCTGTCCTGGACACATGACCATGCTCATATTCAGTTACAGTCATAGCGCCACCTGCTGGCAACAGGAAGTGACATGTTAAACACTGTTGTGGACTCCTAATAACATATAAAAAAGTTCCAGCATGTGCTAAACATGCTAACAACATACTAGAAACATGTTAAAACATGCTAGCAAACACTTAGCTTAGTGCTTAAGCATGCTAATACTGCAATTAAATAGGAATTTGCTGAAACACAGGCACGGAATGTCCAGTCTGCCCCAAACGTCACACGTTTGATAAGAGTCATGGCCTGAACACATCTACATGAGAATATTCAGTTATAGTAATAGCGCCACCTACTGGTAACAGGAAGTGTCATGTTTAACACGTTGATGCCGTTCTAGCAACATGTTAAAAATGCCATTGACTTCTAAACATGCTAGAAACATGTTAAAACATGCTAGCAAAACTTAGCTAAGTGCTAAAGCATGTTAATTCAATGAAACAGGATGTTGTTGTTACTCAAGAAGGCAATGTCCAATCTGCGCCAAACTTCACTCTTTTGATAAGCGTTCTGTCCTGAACACATGACCATGCTCATATTCAGTTACAGTCATAGCGCCACCTGCTGGCAACAGGAAGTGACATGTTAAACACTGTTGTGGACTCCTAATAACATATAAAAAAGTTCCAGCATGTGCTAAACATGCTAACAACATACTAGAAACATGTTAAAAAATGCTAGCAAACACTTAGCTTAGTGCTAAAGCATGCTAATACTGCAATTAAATAGGAATTTGCTGTAACACAGGCACGGAATGTCCAGTCTGCCCCAAACTTCACACGTTTGATAAGAGTCATGGCCTGAACACATCTACATGAGAATATTCAGTTATAGTAATAGTGCCACCTACTGGTAACAGGAAGTGTCATGTTTAACACGTTGATGCCGTTCTAGCAACATGTTAAAAATACCATTGACTTCTAAACATGCTAGAAACATGTTAAAACATGCTAGCAATACTAAGCTAAGTGCTAAAGCATGCTAATATAATGAAACAGGATGTTGTTGTTACTCAAGAAGGCAATGTCCAATCTGCGCCAAACTTCACACTTTTGATAAGCGTTCTGTCTTGAACACATGACAATGCTCATATTCAGTTACAGTCAATGCGCCACCTGCTGGCAACAGGAAGTGACATGTTAAACACTGTTGTGGACTCCTAATAACATATAAAAAAAAATGCCAGTAGGTGCTTAACATCCTACCAACATACTAGAAACATGCTAAAACATACTAGTAAACACTATAAGTACTAAACCATACTATTACTACAATTAAATATGAATTTGCTGTAACTCAAACATACAATATCCAATCTGCCCCAAACTTCACATACTTGATAAAAGTCCTGCACTGAACACATCTACAAAGCAATATTCAGATATATAACCCCACCTACTGCCAACAGAAACTGAACTGGTTAACACAGTAATGCAGTACTAACCACATACCTATTGTGTACTAAGCATGCTAAAAACATACTAAACATGCTAGCAACTACTATATACTGTATACCTCCTTAAATGCACATTGCCCAACCATGCTCTGTCTTCCTAAAGCCAACGAGTGACGATGGCACGGGTGCGAGGGCCCTTTCATCGCTGCTTGCAGCTTTAATTATTATTATTATTATTCTTCTCCGCATTTAATTGCATTTTTGAGGGCCTAAACATGCTCGAAAACTCACAAAACTTTGCACACGCGTCAGAATTGGCGAAAATTTACATCTGATATAGGTTTCAGAATTGGACGGGGCAAAATGGCTCGATAGCGCCACCTATAAAAGTTCAACGGAGTGCGCCTCCCGCAACGTTCCACGTACGTGCACGAAATTCGGTACATACATGTAATCACCTAATACCTACAAAAAAGTCTCTTGGAGCATAGCCCTAAACACAACAGGAAGTCAGCCATTTTGAACTTCCTCTCAGATTTTTGTGCAGTTTTTGCCATTTTCAGGCCTCGTACTTAAACGAACTCCTCCTACAGTTTTAATCTGATCATCTTCAAATTTGGTGAGTGTAATCTTAAGGCCTTTGCGACGTTAAATTGCGAAGATCTTGAGTTTTCGTCGAAGGGCGGGTCCTCGGCGTCCTGACAAATTTCGATGTTTCGCCATGAAACAGGAAGTTGCTGTAACTCAGGCATGGAATGTCCAATCTGCCCCAAACTTCACACGTTTGATAAGCGTTCTGTCCTGAACACATGACCATGCTCATATTCAGTTATAGTCATAGCGCCACCTGCTGGCAACAGGAAGTGACATGTTTAACACTGTTATGGACTCCTAATAACATATAAAAAAGTGCCAGCAAGTGCTAAACATGCTAACAACATACTAGAAGCATGCTAAAACATGCTAGCAAACTCTTAGCTAAGTGCTAAAGCATGCTATTTTTGCAATTAAATAGGAATTTGCTGTAACTCAGGCATGGAATGTCCAATCTGCCCCAAACTTCACACTTTTGATAATCGTTCTGTCCTGAACACATCTACATGAGAATATTCAGTTATAGTAATAGCGCCACCTACTGGTAACAGGAAGTGTCATGTTTAACACGTTGATGCCATTCTAGCAACATGTTAAAAATGCCATTGACTTCTAAACATGCTAGAAACATGTTAAAACTTGCTAGCAATACTTAGCTAAGTGCTAAAGCATGCTAATTCAATGAAACAGGATGTTGTTGTTACTCAAGAAGGCAATGTCCAATCTGCGCCAAACTTAACACTTTTGATAAGCGTTCTGTCCTGGACACATGACCATGCTCATATTCAGTTACAGTCATAGCTCCACCTGCTGGCAACAGGAAGTGACATGTTTAACACTGTTGTGAACTCCTGATAACATATACAAAAGTTCCAGCATGTGCTAAACATGCTAACAACATACTAGAAACATGTTTAAAAATGCTAGCAAATACTTAGCTTAGTGCTAAAGCATGCTAATACTGCAATTAAATAGGAATTTGCTGTAACACAGGCACGGAATGTCCAGTCTGCCCCAAACTTCACACGTTTGATAAGAGGCATGGCCTGAACACATCTACATGAGAATATTCAGTTATAGTAATAGCGCCACCTACTGGTAACAGGAAGTGTCATGTTTAACACGTTGATGCCGTTCTAGCAACATGTTAAAAATGCCATTGACTTCTAAACATGCTAGAAACATGTTAAAACATGCTAGCAATACTTAGCTAAGTGCTAAAGCATGCTAATTCAATGAAACAGGATGTTGTTGTTACTCAAGAAGGCAATGTCCAATCTGCGCCAAACTTCACACTTTTGATAAACGTTCTGTCCTGAACACATGACCATGCTCATATTCAGTTACAGTCATAGCGCCACCTGCTGTCAACAGGAAGTGACATGTTAAACACTGTTGTGGACATATAAAAACATTAAAAAGTGCCAGCAAGTGTTAAACATGCTAACAACATACTAGAAACTTGCTAAAACATGCTAGCAAACACTTAGCTAAGTGCTAAAGCATGCTATTGCTGCAATTAAATAGGAATTTGCTGTAACACAGGCATGCAATGTCGAATCTGCCCCAAACTTAATATGTAACATGCAAGAAACATGCTAGCAACACATAGCTAAGTTCTAAATCATGCTAGAAATGCTAAAGAAAGTTGTTGTAACTTAAGCATACAATGTCCAATCTACCCCAAACTTCACACGTTTGATAAGAATTATCTCCTGAACACAAGTCCATGCTCATATTCAGATATAGTCATAGCGCCGCCTGCTGGCAACAGGAAGTGATGTTTAACATTGTTCTGGACTCCTAATAACATATAAAAAAGTGCCACCAACTGCTAAACATGTTAGCAACATACTAGAAACATGCTATCAAATACTTAGCTAAGTGTTAAAGCATGCTATTACTGCAATTAAATATGAATTTGCTGTAACTCAGGCATGCAATGTCCAATCTACCCCAAAATTAATATGTAATATGCTAGAAACATCATAAAACATGCAAGAAATGCTAAAGGAAGTTATTGTAACTCAAGCATACAATGTCCAATCTGCCCCAAACTTCACATGTTTGATAAAAGTCCTGCACTAAACACATCTACATAGCGATATTCAGATGTAGACATAGCCCCACCTACTGGCAACAGAAACTGACATGGTTAAAACAGTAATGCAGTACTAACCACATAACTATTGTGTACTAAGCATGCTAGAAACATACTAAACATGCTAGCAACTACTATACCTCCTTAAATGCACATTGCCCAACCATGCTCTGTCTTTCTAAAGCCACCGAGTGACGATGGCACGAGTGCGAGGGCCCTTTCATCGCTGCTTGCAGCTTTAATTTTCATATAATTTTGTACAATGTGAATCGTACGAAAACAAAGGTTTTAGGTTTCAGAAGGGGTGCTCGCGATTTTTTTTAAATTCCATTCTTTGCGGTCGATATATGCGCCCTCGATGCGCACTTTTGCCGATCCGCACTGAAGCGATCTCCGCAGCAGACTTCTTCCCGACAGTCAAAGCGCCGTTACGTCACGAAAATGCGCACTCAGAAAAAGACCGCGAGTGTTTAGGGTGCCATTTGGGACATGCCCAGAGTCAAAGTCAACATAAGGTCACACATAAATGCTTACAGTGATGTCAGGAATTGCTGATTCTGCAAATGTTTCCTCCTCTGAAGCATGCACTACAACACAGGTATGGACAGCTGCATTCACTCTCTGTCTGTGAAACACAAACAATTTTCATACTCAGGCACACAAAAGGTAAAGGAAGCCAGATGTTTACAGAGAAGAAGCAAACCCTTAAGAGAACCCTTTCTCCATCACATTATAGATAGCCTAACTTTAAACCGTCACAGAAATTAGGTCAACAGAAAAATGATGGAGTGGGGCTGCCTTTGATGCTGTCCTTTAACCCATAAATTCTGCATTGAGGGTGGGAACAGATACAGCTAATCATGGTGGAGAGGGGCGACTGGAAAGCAAGAGGTAAGGATTGATGGCTTTTCTCTGTACCGTGGCACTTTTATTGTCCAGGGACACCTGATAAGGGCCGGAGGTTCCCCTCATCCCATAATCAAGCTGTCCCACCACAGATACCACATCATTGTCCCATTTGAGCAGGAAGGGAGAATCTGCCATGGTCAAATCATCTCTGCTTTTACAGGCTGCATCTATTCATCAGAGCTGTCTTCAAATGTCAGTACTGAGGGAAAGTGATGAAGCATCTGTTCAAGCTAAGTAACTCACTTAATGCTCATTATGTGCAGATCTGGAGGTAAAAATTAAATATTTTGCAGAAAAATTGATAGTTCACCCAAAAATGAAAAGTCTGTCATCATTTACTCACCCAGAATTTTCATTTTTGGGTGAACTTTCCCTTTAAATATGGCTTTAGTGACATGATTAAATTCAACAAAAATACATCAAATAAACATGGTTTAAAAAAAATCTAAAATGCTTATTTTTTTCTCATTCGAAATGTAAAAATGGGCTTGACGTAACAGGGTAGAGAACAGACAAACGCCTGATTAATCTCAGAGAACTGGCTGCCTGGGAAACTAAAAACACTCTGCAAGCCAATTGAAACTAATTAGGTCCTAAGAGAAATCTCCTCCAGTGGAAAATCATAGCACACAATTCATATATTTATCAGTTAATTAAAAATGCTGGAATATTTTTAATATCTGTGAAACTTCGCTTCTCCTATTTTTTTGCAACCCATAGTATTTAAATAAAATATCAAATAAAATGTGCACCTCGTTATGATTGGATATGATTGGTTATGATGGGATATGATATATGATCAGAGAATAGGTGTTTCTCAATGTCAAGGATACTTCCTTGGCAGGACTGGTCCTTCCAAGTCACTTCCTTCAGAGGCTAGGCGAGGCTCCTCTTTAGCATTCGGAGAGAACGCGTTTTTTTCAACGGCTCTGGAACAGGCTAGCAAGTGCACGTCATTGCGTCATTACGTCAGTGAAAATAAAAAACAGAGCGTTGCTATGGACGCAGTTCTGTTCACTCAGGAATATAATCGTTTTTAAATCAATAAACTCCTTTTTAATCATATTGATTCTTTGACTGTCAAGTGTGTTTAAACAGTGCGGGTCAATTTGACCCATAACATAATGGATGTAATTATTTTTTAAAACAAATGTTTGGTAACATAAATATACCTACATTTGAAAGCATATTGCCCCGTTAACGCTCCGACTCCGTTAACGTCTGACATTTAGAATTTTTTGAAAAAGATAGCAAAGCTGCGCGCATAGGATTGTGGGTGATTTGAGAGCGCGAAGAGCGCGAAGGCTACACATACATGCATCCTTTCCTGTATATGGGATATTTTTCGAACGAAGGACTCAGTCCTTGGTTGAAATTCCGAGGATCCTCGACATTGGAACAGTCCTTCGACGGATGTCGATGACGTAGCATCCTCGAAGTTCTGGCTTCCGAGGATCCTTCCTTGACATTGAGAAACGGCTAATGTCTAATAGGAAGAGAATTGGCACTCTCTGGTTACTTCCGGTTTCTGGACTGGCTGCAGTAACAGTCTCTGTCCATGCGGGGGCGCTCGCAGGCGTGTGCAGAATGAATGGAGGTCTATGACGCTATACCCATTAAAATCCACTTTTCTCAGGATATAATTTTTTGTCTAGTAATTTGAATGTTGTATTCGAAAGGAGATGTTAGATGGGTGTTAGATTTTTTAGAGTCACTTATTTGCTTTAAAAAGTCTTTTAAAATGTCAATGACGTCATACACATCGTACGACCAGAGATACTGCTTTACGGCAATCCTTCAGTCGCTTTGGTGCTTTCGCGCTCTGCACTTTCTTTTCTCTCGAGGCATCGACAACACAGCTGACACAGGTAAATACCAGCCCGATCTCATCCCAAGTCGTCATATACTGACGCTTTTGACATTTCGTCTACATCGAACGCACATGGCACCCTTTAGCATCAATATGAGACGCAGATAGATATGGGCCAGAAGGCGCCTCCTAGCGGTCTAACCCTAACCCTACCCCAGACCTAAACCTACCCATAACCGAACAAAGCTCTGTGCGTCTCATATTGACGCTAAAGGGTGCCATGTGCGTTCGATGTAGACGAAATGTCAAAAGCGTCAGTATATTACGACTTGGGATGAGAATGCGTTGTAAATACACGTGCTAGAAGAGTTTTTGTTTTGTTTGTTTCTGGTCCCGCTTCGGATGCCACGATGCCATCAAGCGGTATCTCTGGTCGTAATCAGTCCTTCACTGACCAATCAGCGTTCATTAGCAGAATGCTAGCGTGTTATGGGCAACAACTCAACCTGTAAGAAATCGAAAGGACATAAGTACTCATTCATTCAATTTTCGACCTATAACCCATGTTGAACTTGCAAAACCTTCAATAAAATCTGAGATTTCTCAACGGCAATCGGGTGAAAGAGACGAATTTAGCCGTCTAGCCCCATAGACTCCCATTCAGTCTGCACTCGCCCGCGATCACCTCCAGTGGAATTCTAATGGAACTGCAACCAAGATTGATACAATGGGGCTAATAGGAAGTGCCAAGGCTCTCCGTAGACGGGCTCTGATATGATTCATGCCCGCGTTCGCGAATCAGTCACTGTGCGTGTCCACGACTGCGCAAAACCAAGCGTGCCGCACAAGCCCTGAAAAGTGAAGCCAAAACGTCTCGATCGCCCCCCGGTGACTGGTCCTAGTATAGGTCATAAACCCCGCCTCCCCGTGTTATTCAACGGGACTTGAGACCAACTAAACAATTTAATTACACTTCAAATATCTTTTTTCCGAAGGTGGTTTCTGTCATTTACTGTAGTTTTTATCACGCTGATGTAAATTCAAGTGTTTGTTTTTAAAATAAGTTTGTTTTTAGTTAGTTATTTGATGCTGATGTTATGATTGACAGCTGTGATTGACAGGTTCTCTGAGCGAAGTAGTCACTGAAGCACCAACAGACTTTTTTTGGGGATCTTTGGAGGACTGAGGAGATTGGAGCTTTAAATTTAATACATAAATTTCTATAATTAATTATTTCACACCGAGAGTGAGGGCGGGGCCTTGATTTTGCGGCTTTACTTCCTGCTCACTACTGCGCAGGTCTGGTCCCGAAATCGCTACTGCGCAGACTCAAGCCCCAAGATGTCAGCGCCATATGGGGACACTGGCGGCTTCACTTCTCACCAATGGAAGAGAGCGAAGGGGCGTCGTCCATCTTTTTTTACAGTCTATGCGCAAAACTCAGCTCAGTGCCGCTGGCAACGCTATAACGTCTCCGCTTTGGGGTGTGTCTGTTGCTAGTGTGTTTAATCTAAGTTTTTTTTAACACACGGACTGGTTGGACTGCCAACCTTTTGACGCTCTCAACGCTTTCTCCGGTCTGCTGTCAATCCCAAAATGCACTGCGCGAGCGTGAAGCTCGACTTCCATAGGAAAGAATTGAAAATTCTGTCTCCACCATAACTGTCATGGCGAACAAACGACAGAAGCAATAGTGCAAGTAAACTCAGTTTATTGGTAAAGATGAAAGTGAAGATCCGGTGATGAGTGAGTAGCTGGTAACACAAGGACTGGATGGTCAGCGAGATGTCCGTGGTGAAGTGCTGAAACCGTGAAACCCAGGTGAAGACGAAATCCGAAGAACGAGGAACAGGAACGGGAACATGAAACAGGAACGTCGACAAACTGGGATCACACACGGGAGACATCAACCAACGATCTGACAATGAGAGAAAAGTGCGGTGAGGTTTTATAGGTGGTTGAATGAGCTGCAGCTGGAGTGTTGAATGAGATCAGCTGGATCGCTGATCATCCGGAATGAGTGCCACGCCCACTCACACACACACACACACAGAACAACAGTTACACGAGACAAGAAGGAAACAATTAATTTATGAACCGTGACAGTACCCCCCCCCCCCCCCTAGGAACGCCTCCTGGCGTCCCTAGGCTCCCTTACCTGTCGATTGTAATCATCAATAAGGGAGTGATCCAGAATGTCCCTGGCAGGTACCCAACTTCTCGCCTCCGGACTGTAACCTTTCCAGTCCACCAAGTACTGGACTCCGCGTCCCCTCCGCCTCATGTCCAGAATACGATTTACCGAATAAGTTGGTTCCCCGTCTACGAGACGCGGCGGTGGGGGAACCGGGGCTGGCGGATTAATACGGGAATAAAACACGGGCTTAATCTTGGATACATGAAACACGGGGTGAATCCTCCTGTACACTGGAGGGAGGTTGAGGCGGACTGCCACCGGACTAATGATCTTGGTGACAGTGAACGGGCCGATAAATTTAGGAGCAAGTTTATTAGATACGGAGCGGAGCGGAATGTTCTTAGTAGAAAGCCACACTTTTTGACCAACGACGTATACGGGAGGCCTAGACCGGTGGCGATCGGCCTTGGCCTTGGTGCGCGCTCCCACCTGGAGTAGAGTCTCGCGGGCTCTAGTCCAGGTGCGACGACACCTCTGGACAAATGCGTGGGCAGAGGGAACCGCGACTTCGGACTCCAGACTAGGAAACATTGGTGGCTGGTAACCTACACTACACTCAAACGGAGATAGGCCCGTAGATGACACTGGTAACGTATTGTGTGCGTACTCCACCATAGACAATTGCTGACTCCACGAGGAAGGATTCTTGGAAACCAGACATCGCAACGTTCTCTCCAGATCTTGGTTGGCTCTCTCTGTTTGCCCATTGCTCTGGGGATGAAACCCTGAGGACAGACTTACAGTCGCCCCTAGTAATCTACAAAACTCTCGCCAAAATTTGGACACAAATTGAGGTCCTCTGTCGGAAACCACGTCTGTCGGGAGGCCATGTAAGCGAAAGACATGATTAACGACGGTCAACGCTGTCTCCTTGGCTGTGGGTAATTTGGGCAAGGGAATAAAGTGGGCCGCCTTCGAGAACCGGTCCACCACGGTCAAAACTACCGTGTTACCCCGAGAGGGAGGGAGGGCGGTGATAAAATCTAGCGAAATATGGGACCAGGGTCTCGAAGGGACAGGCAGCGGTTGGAGTAACCCATCTGGGGAACGATTGGAAGTCTTACCAGTGGCGCAAACTGAGCAAGCCAAAACAAAACTGTGAACATCACGAGCCATGAGTGGCCACCAGAATCGTTGCTTGACCAAAAACTTGGTACGATTAACTCCTGGATGACAAGCCACATTGGAACAATGCCCCCACTGAATAACGTCGGACCGTAATCCCTCCGGTACAAATAAGCGGTTCGGTGGGCAACCGGCCGGGGGCGTTACCCCTTCTAAGGCTCTCTTGACCTTCGATTCGACCTCCCATACGAGTGTGGAGACAAATAGATTCTCGGGTAAAATGCACTCGGGAGTAGACGGGCGTTCGGAATGATCAAAAATTCGCGATAAAGAATCGGGTTTGATGTTTTTGGAACCCGGGCGGTACGAGAGTGTAAAATCAAAACGTCCGAAAAAAAGTGCCCACCGAGCCTGCCTGGAGTTCAATCTTTTGGCAGTCTTAATGTATTCCAAATTCTT
This sequence comes from Leuciscus leuciscus, assembly GCF_965113295.1. Taxonomy (NCBI): domain Eukaryota; kingdom Metazoa; phylum Chordata; class Actinopteri; order Cypriniformes; family Leuciscidae; genus Leuciscus; species Leuciscus leuciscus. Next base: position 9,867,915 of record NC_138738.1, on the reverse strand, counting down.
ATGGTCTGTCCAGACGATAAAAGGTACCCCCGACCCTTCTAACCAGTGACGCCATTCCTCCAATGCTAACTTGACCGCCAACAATTCTCTGTTACCAATGTCATAATTGCATTCGGCAGGAGACAAACGATGGGACAAAAACGCGCATGGGTGCATTCTATCGTCTGAGGGAGAACGCTGTAGCGTAAATGCCTCTGGGTTAATGCGAATTAGCTCAAGAATATAGGGAATTTTGGCAATATTAATATTTATAACGCATGGTCATAATTCATAAATCGCATATGCATTTACTTTATCAATTATAGGAAATGCCTCGTTCTGTACTGTCTGATCAATACAGTTAAGAAGAAGTATTCCTGTTTACAAAACTCCAATAAAGTTTGTCTTCTGGCCACGAAGACAAAACCTCTTTGGGTTTATAAATTAAAACTACTCAAAGTAGTTTTATAATATAGAGCCTGTAGCTTTATAGATCTTTTGTTTCATTGACTTTATAAAAAGTGGGTTTTCAAACACAGAGACAGTTAAAAGTATAAATGGGTTTATTAATAAAATGGCACACGCTAGAGATTATAAGCTACAAATATAAACGTACGTAAAAATGCAAACACCAATAAACATTTAACCGAACAAAAACATGAAATGAAAGAAAGAAAGATATAGAGGGAAGATAGAGGGTAACTTAAATCACAGACCTAAGACCTAGACACCTGGAACAGCTTTTATAGGAATCAATATACTTGCGAGATGTGGTACTCTTTCAGTGTGATGCTGAAAAGGGGACGCGCGTGTGCGCGTGTCCGGCTGGTTTGCGTCTAGCTTTGTCTTCTGGGTCGTTTCGCAAAACGATGTAAAGGCTCACTTGAATTTAACGTTACCGAGAAAGTTCAGATTCGTCTCCCGGGATGGGAGAGGCTGGAAATCTTAGTTGCAAAGACCGGCTGTTACGACTCGAACATGGGTTCGTTCGATGGAGAAGGCCAGGGCCTCCTTCAGATGTTCCTTGGAGAAGCGCTGCGCCGGGGAGAAGAAGGTCCGAGGAGCGGAAGTTGAGTTGAGAGGAAGAGATGAGAGAGAGAAGAGAAGAGATTTTGGACTTTTATCAGTGTCCCAGGTGCCGTCCCCTCCTTCGTGTAGGACGAATCAGCTGTCGAGATTTTTCGAGCGGGAAGATTCCTTTGTCCGGTTAGACACGCCCACTCGAATGAGTCATGATTGACTTTAACTGGAGAGGATTTTCTCCAGACATATGAACTTATAAAACAATGCGCATCACTGAATTCTGTTATTGGAATTCAACTCCGTTAGCTGGAGAGGATTACAGAGATATCAAAAATAGAATCTAGGCGTTGTAGCCATGCAACGATACATTATTATGCATTTGTATAGGCAATAGCAGTTCTATTAAGGTCACAAATAGGACATATGCTTTCCTATGGGTTACACACACCTCTTAACACACAAATTTATATATTTAGTACCTTTAGGAGTGACTTTATGGGTAAAAGTCCTTTTCTGTAGGGGGTTTCTGTTTCACAGTCCAGAGTGTGTTTGTATGTGTGTGTGTGTTGGAATGTTGCGACCCTGTTATCTCATGCATAGGGCTGGATAGCTCTGTGGTCAAATTTTATGACCTGCCAATGAGCTCGGGTTACGGGATGCGATTCTACTGGGAGAACATTCTTCAAAAATACATTTCAGATCCAAACACTCGAAGATCATAACTGTATGATCACAACAACATTAATCACACATACATACAGGAAATCCAGATACCAGTCTGAGTTACACACATTTTAAGTTAAACACAAAAGGATGTTGGTGTGTGTGTGTGTGTGTGTGTGTGTGTGTGTGTGTGTGTGTGTGTGTGTGTGTGTGTGTGTACGTGTGTGTGTGTTCTGGAATGTCACGAGTCTGTGAGGTTGTAAAAGTCACAGGGAGTCCAGAGCTGAAATGGGGGTTTTAGAGGGGATTCTAAGAAAACAGGGTTTCCTTATGTGACTCAAATGTCCCTCGGGGGAGCCACAAAGATGCAATTTTGACCGTTCAAGCAGACTTGGAGATCAGGATTTACTAATTTGAACAGCATGTGACCGCATGTCATAGTCATTGTCGTTACAACGCTGAGAGATCACTGCACCTACCCCCACCTCTGACGCATCAACCTCCACCACGAACTGACGTGATGGATCAGGGGTAATCAAGATGGGAGCCGAAACAAAGCGACTTTTGAGTTTGGCAAACGCAGCCTTAGCTGCGTCTGACCACCTGAACGTAGTTCTGGGGGAGGTCAAGGCAGTCAGAGGCGAGGCTAGTTGGCTGAAGTTGCGAATGAACCGCCGGTAGAAATTGGCGAACCCCAGAAACCGCTGTAGGGCCTTACGGGAATCTGGAGTTGGCCATTCCACCACAGCCTTAACCTTCTCCGGATCCATCCGAATTCCCTCAGCCGACACAATGTACCCTAGAAAAGAAACAGACTGTGCATGAAAATCGCATTTCTCCGCCTTGACAAAAAGCCCATTCTCTAACAACCTCTGAAGCACTCGTCGGACGTGCTGCACGTGTTCCTGGAGAGAAGACGAAAAAATCAATATGTCATCCAGGTAGACATATAGAAACTGGTCGACCATATCTCGCAGCACGTCATTGACGAGTGCTTGGAAGACTGCTGGGGAGTTGGACAGCCCGAAGGGCATGACCAAGTATTCAAAGTGCCCCCTGGGGGTGTTAAAAGCAGTCTTCCACTCATCCCCCTTCCTGATGCGGACCAAATGATAAGCATTACGTAAGTCCAATTTAGTGAAGACGGACGCTCCCTGCAACCTCTCAAAGGCTGAAGACATCAACGGCAAAGGATAGGTATTCTTTACCGTGATGCTGTTCAGCCCTCGGTAATCAATGCAAGGTCGCAGAGAACCGTCCTTCTTCCCCACAAAAAAGAACCCCGCCCCCGCTGGAGAAGAGGAAGGACGGATGAACCCTGTTGCTAGAGAATCAGAAATATGTTTCTCCATGGCCCCCCTCTCTGGAACAGAAAGCGAATATAACTTGCCCTTAGGCGGAGATTTACCTGGCAGTAAGTCTATTGCACAGTCATAGGGACGGTGCGGAGGAAGAGAAGCAGCCCGAGACTTACTGAACACTTCCTTCAGGTCCAGGTACTTCGTGGGCACGTTAGATAAATCCCCTGTCTCCTCCTGAAACACAGAGACAGAAACAGACGGACAGGCAGAGACAAGACAAGACTCATGACACTTGGTACTCCATTCCAACACCGTGCGCTGCTGCCAGTCTATTTTGGGATTATGTTTGATGAGCCAGGGATGTCCTAAGACTATGGGTGCAAGAGGGGAGTCCAGTATGTAGAATGATAGGGTTTCCGTATGGTTGCCTGATGTGATGAGTGTGACGGGTCCGGTGGTGAGTGAAATGTTGGGTAGATCCTGGCCATTGAGTGCGCGGACTTCAATCCTGCGGGTGAGTGGTAAGAGGGGAACTTGAAATCTGTGTGCAAACGTGTAGTCCATAAAATTACCTTCTGCCCCTGAATCCACCAGTGCTTGCCCGTCGTGCTCGTGAGCTGACCATCTCAGTCTTACTGGGAGGAGCGTAGATGTTGATGAGGTCTTCTCGGCGGAGATCCCACCCGACAGTAGCCTCAGAATTACTGCCGGGCTTGCCCTTTTACCGGACATCCGAAGGCGAAGTGTCCTGCTGCTCCGCAGTAAAGGCAGAGTCCTTGGGATCTCCGCCTTTCCTTCTCCTCCCGAGTAAGCCGAGCCCGCCCAACCTGCATGGGCTCGTGATCGTAGACGGGGCTGACCGCATCCCCGCCGCTGGACCGTTGAATCTCGGCTCCTTCCGCCATTCGACCAGGCAACCTCCGTCGTTCCACACGGGATAAACGAGCGTCTACTCGAAGTGCCAGTTCTATAAGTCCATTGAGGGACGTGGGCAGGTCCAGGGCGTAGATCTCCTTCTGGATGCGGTCAGCCAGCCCATGCAGGAACATGTCCCACTGCGCCTCCTCGTTCCAATGACACTCTACCGCCAGGGTTCTGAACTCAATCGAATAATCAGAGACTGACCTCTCTCCTTGCTTGAGCTCTGCTAGGATGCGGGCCGCCTCTCTCCCGGTGCTGGCGCGGTCGAAGACCCTCTTCATCTCGGCGGAGAGTGTCTGGAACGAGGTGCAGCATGGATCTTGATTCTCCCACACCGCCGTTCCCCAGAGTGCTGCCTTCCCAGTCAAAAGCGTGAGAACGAAGGCCACCTTGGCCGATTCGTTGGAGAAGGTTCTTGGCTGCAGGGAGAAATGCATCGAACAGCGAGTCAAAAACGCTCTGCAAAAACTTGGCTCACCTGCATAAGCCTCAGGTACGGGAAGGCGCGGCTCTGACTGGGAAGCACTCTCCGGTGGTGTGGGGGGAACGGGCGGTGTGGGTGGCGCAGTGGGATTTCGCAAGATCTGTAATTTCTGGGTGAGCTCGGACACTTGTGTCACCAGCGCTTGAACTGCCCGAGCTGTGTCGTTGAGATTCTTCTCCTGATGATCCATACGTTGTATACTTGTGCTGACAAAAGTCTCGAGAGTTGATGGGTCACTTGCTGCTTCCATAACATGGTCAGATCGTTCTGTCATGGCGAACAAACGACAGAAGCAATAGTGCAAGTAAACTCAGTTTATTGGTAAAGATGAAAGTGAAGATCCGGTGATGAGTGAGTAGCTGGTAACACAAGGACTGGATGGTCAGCGAGATGTCCGTGGTGAAGTGCTGAAACCGTGAAACCCAGGTGAAGACGAAATCCGAAGAACGAGGAACAGGAACGGGAACATGAAACAGGAACGTCGACAAACTGGGATCACACACGGGAGACATCAACCAACGATCTGACAATGAGAGAAAAGTGCGGTGAGGTTTTATAGGTGGTTGAATGAGCTGCAGCTGGAGTGTTGAATGAGATCAGCTGGATCGCTGATCATCCGGAATGAGTGCCACGCCCACTCACACACACACACACACACACAGAACAACAGTTACACGAGACAAGAAGGAAACAATTCATTTATGAACCGTGACAATAACGGTGCGTGTCCACTGGCTCCGGAGCGAGCGGAGTGAGCGTTTCCAATTCATTCCTATGGAAGTCCAGCTTGACGCTCGCGCAATGCATTGTGGGATTGACAGCGGACTGGAGAAAGCGTTGAGAGCGCCACAAGGTTGGCAGTCCCTTTCTTTCACTTTGATCAATTTAATGCATCCTTGCTGAATAGAAGTAGGCTATTCATTTCTTGCAAAAAATAAACCTTTTTGAACATTAGTGGAAATATATTTAAATAAATAAGATAATAATAATTAAATATAGCTTTTTAGATATATATATAATTTTTTTTAAATAAACATTGGCTTATTATTATTAAATACCTGTATACGTATAAATAACTTAGCTAGGCAATCATGACTTGCTGTTCACGGCTAAAGGGCGTTGTTAGGGACAAAGCACAGATGGACTGTCATAAGACAGAAAGACAGAGAGGGAGGGACAGGTGCACTCTCTGCAGGAAGTCATGGAGGTCCACAGTATGAGTGTGAAGTCCCACTGCCACAGAATAAACATCACTCTGTAAAGATGAAACTCTCTCAGTCAGTGTCCGCTGTTGAGTAATACCAAACCCACCCTTTCATCCTCACCCTTTCATCGTAGCAGAGGTTATGTGGACACATGGGTCAGAGAACTCCCTCGCTTCATCTCTCTGTCACTGTCTCCATCTGTCTCTTCTCAGTCTCTCTTTCAAAAAAGATGAATTAAACAGGAAAAATAGAAAGGTCAAGATCCTTAAAAATACTCAGATGCTGAAAGTGAAGCTCTCAGATAAAAAGCTAAATATATTTTAATCAAAGATTGCTTGGCTGGATCAAATATTAAATTTACGAAAAGAAACAACACTAGGCATTGCCTAAAATGAGTTTAATTTTCAGGAATACACAGTCTTCAGTCTCACATGATCCTTCAGAAATAATATATATATATATATATATATATATATATATATATATATATTTATTTATTTATTTATTTATAAGATAGGTTCTCGTTTTTCAGGACATCTCACTATATTACTGTATGCAAATGTTTCTTTTAAGTGCACAAAGATTCTGTACTTTATTATGCACAATATTTCTGTCATGCAAAGAGACATACTAGCTCACAGATGTTTAATAGGCCACAAAAAATTAAACCACTTACAGTTTATCTTTATGGCACTTAACGCTAATAACCCATTTAAAGGGTTTACAATGCAGGATCTGCTGTACCTGTAAACTTAAAAGGGAATTGAAAGTGCACTATTTTTCCCAACCCTCAGAAGCCCACAGAAAAGATTAATCGAGGTCTAAAAATGGCTGCTGTGACCGTGTGGGTGATTGGCTTGGTAAACATGTTTTTTCAAAGTAGGACAGTTTCATCATTTGGAAAAAAAGACAGATTCTATTTAAAACATCTCTCCCAAATTCCGAGGACATAGCTTGAGATAATTTAAACAAATAAGCTGAACAAATCAAAGTATATTATCACATTAAACATGCTTCCACAGATCATTGTGTTCCAGCTGCATTTATTATGCTACAGCATTTTTACCAAAATGATTTTGTTTCCATAAAGTTTCCATAAAGGTCTAAAGTGAATTTAGGGCTGCTTTCAAGAGTATTTTATTTTTATTTCCGTAAGCCAAACTGAAGATGTCAGGCAACGCACAGGCTTGGCTTCCCACACACTGTGAGGGGAGATACAATTTTTATTAATTTCTCACAGCTAGCAGTGGCGGCTATGGGCTAGTTTGATGAGCAGTGTTGGTGATCCATGGCACAAGGGAGGTCACTAAAGATTCACTCGACTCTAGTCTGACCTGGGTCAACCCAAGATTCTTGCGTTTTATTCAACAGTACCGTTAATAACTGACTTTAAAGAGTTAGTTCAACCAAAAATGGAAATTCTGTCATTAATTCTGTCCCTTGTGTCGAGAAAGGTAGGAAAGACACTGTTAAAGTAATCCATATGACTCAAGTGGTTTAACCTAAATTTTTATGAAGTGAGTACTTTGTGCAAAAAAAAAAAACCGAAACATAATTTACCACTTTACTAGCTGGTTGTCCTGCATCCTCAATAAACAAGCTACAGTTAGTCCAAAATGCCGCCGCTAGAGTTCTTACGAGATCAAGAAAATATGATCATATAACACCGATTTTATCATCACTGCATTGGTTACCTATAAAGCTCTGTATTATAAGATATTGCTACTGACTTATAAAGCCCTAAACGGCTTAGCTCCAGTCTATTTAACGGATCTTCTATCGCCCTATAATCCATCGCGCTCTTTAAGATCACAAAATTCAAGGCTTTTGGTCATACCTAGGATATCCAGAACCACCAAAGGAGGGAGAGCATTTTCACATTTGGCTCCAAAACTCTGGAATAGTCTTCCTGATACTGTTCGTTGCTCAGACTCGCTCTCCCAGTTTAAAACTAGATTAAAGTCGCATCTCTTCAGCCAGGCATTCATATAATCCTACAGTTCAAACTACAATCCGGCCTCTAGCTCATAAATGCCAGAGGAGAACTGGCCCCCGACTGAGCCTGGGTTCTCCCAAGGTTTTTTTTCTCCATTAGGTCACCTGATGGAGTTTTAGGACACCATTAGGTCACTTGATGGAGTTTTTCCGTTCCTTGCCACTGTTGCCTTTGGCTTGCTCAGTTGGGGATATTTTGGGGATATTTAATTTAATTTTATCAATCAATAAATTCCTCTTGAAACAAACTTTGTTGTATTATTTTAATTTAATACTGTGAAGCTGCTTTGATACAATCTGTATTGTGAAAAGCGCTATACAAATAAACTTGACTTGACTTGACTTTACGTACAAAATAGTATTATCCAAAGCGTGTTGACGGCAGGTAACAATGTCAGCTCTCGCGTGAACACCTGCGGCGCATGTGCATTGTGTTGATGCGAGTCTGAACACAACACGCATGCGTCATGATGCTCTCATGAACGCGCTTTGCAGATACATTTTTTCTTAAATAAAGAGGTCAATTGTGTTGTTTTTTTGCGCAAACAAAGCACTTGCGTCAGGTTAAAGTCACTGGAGTCACATGGATTACTTTAACAATGTCTTTCCTATTGTTCTGGACCTTTAAAGTGGTAGTTGTGTTGGATCTCTATGGAGGGACAGAAACTTCTCGGATTTCATTAAAAATATCTTTTTTGTTTTTTAAGATGAACAAAGGTCTTACGGATGTGGAACGACAATAGGGTGAGTAATTAATGAAAGAATTTTCATTTTTGGGTGAACTAACCCTTTAAGTTGTGCACGATGGAAACCGTAATGTGATTTCAACTATATAGCCTACTTAAGAAATGTGTGTTTTTTTATTATTATTATTTTTTTTTTTTATCTCTATATTCTCAGGTGATAATTGGATGTTGATTAGAAACTTTTAGGGGATAAAACAAATGACAAATCGACATTTTGGGATATGGTGGTACGAGAACTGTCTGCAACCCCTTCAGAAAGTTCAGCATTTTTGAGACACTTAATGTAGTCTAAAAACATGACAGGATGCATTTTTTTGAAGTTGCATTTAAATTCCACAAGGCTCAAAAACCTGTTTGAACAGGCATGATGCTTCTGCATAGACTGACAATATTCACACATAAAACACATCACAGTGCCTGTCAGATTCTTCGGGATGCATGCAGAAAGGATTACGCAGATGCTATTATGGTTAATTTGCCATCAATATTCAGTCGCTTCACACTGAAGTCTTTTTTTTTTTTACACCTCTGAGAGGCTACAAGGTGTTTTTTGCAGCTCTTTCCCTGCAGGGAGTTGACCTTGTCAGTGATATTTCTGTCTGAGTGCCTAGAGGCATCTCACAGACGCCACTGCCAGTTTTGGCAGGTAGAGAAATGGCGGGTTGCTGCAGAAACAGGACCGCCGGGAGGGGACATACAGCAGATTCCTGCAGACTGGATTTCAGCACGTCTGCAGAATAAAGATTGACTGTAAAGAGCAACTGCAGCCATCACTGTAGGATATTGGTCTTTTAATGTTGATCTGATAATCTGATTAAAATATGCTTTAAACATTTCGATTAAATTTATTCAGTAATTAACCAGAATTTAAAATGTGACGAAAAAGTAAAAAATAAAATTATACCTCATCGTATCTCAGGTTACGAGCAGATGCCTGTGATAGCAGCAATTACATTTATTATTTTTTATTTAATATGCTTTATTATTTTATTATGACTATTAACTATTTCAAAACTAAAAAATCGTAGTAAATGAAAAGCAATCGTGCAGTAAACAATGAATTTATGTATTAAAGTCACCATGAAATCCAAATTGACAATTCTTATTTTTTTATGGAATATTGCAGTATTTATTATACTGTATGTATCTGTGCACATCATTGTTGTTGTTGTTTTTTATTCATGTGACCTCATAATCTTTAATCAAAATAATGTCCCCTTCACTTGCCTTCTGATGATGTGTTTACTGGTGAGAGGGCGGGGAAACCTGTCACTCAGATGAGATCACAGCAATAGCAAACCACAACCATCCAATCAATTCCTGATGGACAAAATCAAGTCCCGCCCTAAATTTGTTCTTGTCCGAGAAGCTGTTTCACTCGAGCCACTTTCACACAGCGCATTGATCCCAGAAAATCGCCATCGAGTTGCTAGAGTGCCTTCTATTTGAACGCAAACACGTCCCAGGGTGGGGACCTAGTAAAATTCCTGGGATCACATTATTTTCCAGAATCTCTGTGTGAAAGGGGCTTCGGATATGTGTCTCAATAGGGAAGAGAAGACTATTGCAACTTCTTTTTTTATGTTGACTTTAAAAAGAACTAGACCAAAACATCAAGAACAGTATGCAGTCAAGATCAAGACTTGAACACTGCTAGAACCAGCCATGACATTCAGTGACATTTAAAGTATATTTCCTACCCTTTCAAAAGTCGACAACATCAATGGCAGGATGGACTCTCTTTTAATATTTACAAAGTAATATTACATCCTTCCAGCTCATAAACGGCCCCTATTCTAGTCGTTTAGAATCTCAAAGCGGTGGCTACAATCTACGGTCAACAGGTCAAGTACACTTGCTTGTAGCTCCACCTCAAGCAAATAGATATCTTCATCTATATGAGCCAATTTACTTAAGAGATCCCACCAGTCAGCTGGCTGGGCATAAGAAATGGAGCTGTCCTAATGGAAAAATCTTGTTGGAGGAGCATGAAAGGTCATTTAATTTATTCCAGCTCCAGTGAACCATCTTTCATGCTCTTTAACCAACAGCTGTGACTGTGATGACCTATATCAGCTATTAACATGATGCTGGTGCAGATTCAACAGCACACCTCATCCATTCCATAAGGCCATGCTTGTGATATCATCACTATAATAATTATATTGTGAGTGCAATCATAGAAGAGATAAGTAAACTGAAATTCAATTGAAAAATTCAAGCTAAAACAAAAAAGGGGTAATCAGAAAAATGAATTCATCTACAGTCTTTTTGGGTTCAGGTAAAATAATGCTCCACTTATGTTTCCAATCTTTCCAATTCTCTCTGATGTATAAGAACAGAACTGAGCTGGATGATGACATCATTTTTTGCTAAACTGCTTTATAGATGAAATGAACTAATTTAATAATGAATGATCTTTACAACAGAACAAAATCAACTTTGAACTGACTTCAGCTGAACAACAGCCGAAATGCATTATTATCACTGTAAAGCTGCTTTGAAACAATCTGTATTGTATAAAGCACTATATAAATAAAGGTGACTTGACTTGACTGACTAACTGACTGACATGAGTCATGACTTTCCTCAAATTGGCCTTTTTAAAACAAAATCAATGCAGTTGTGTCAGATCAATATGGGATTCCCTGGGGAGATTTCACAGCCTCAGCGGCATCAGAAAGATCTCCCCTTTTTGTCAACACTGAGGAGCAACAGCCTGGACGACCTGTTAAATCGTTTCTGTCCAGACCTGATGATAGTCCACATGTTTGTCACACTTACTTCAAGACCCATGCTGCAACACTCCTGATTTTGGTACTAAAAGAAACAAAACTTTATACCTAAAAATCAAGCCTATAAAGAAAATGACCTGGCATTTTATTATCATTGTTGCAAACCAAGAAGCGCAGATTTTATTTGAATAATAATAATAATTATTATTATTATCATTGGTATTTATTTCTATTCGTATAAAAACAGAAAAATTTATAATAAAATGTAAAGTCATATATCAACTTTAGATTACTGTATTACACTTTGGCCGATATTGTTGGGTATTTCACCAATTCATCTTTTTTTTCAAGACTATTGCATCCTGTCAGTATGAGAACACTTGGCATGAAGTCAAGGGTAGCTGACAGAAAGCAATTAAATACCTGAGCAGCCCAAGGAGGAACCTCCTCCAGTTTAATCTTTGGCAAATCCTTAGCTCTGTGTGGGTGATTCTTAATTATTCCTCAGAGTCCTTTTCACCTGGCTCAACGTATTGAGTCTAGCAATCTTTTTAGTCTTGGCTCATGAAAGAGGTATAGGTTATGTCCCCAAAGAGGCAAAAGAGCTTCATTAGAATGTAATGTTCTCTCTGTGATGAAATGAACTGGTAATTGCTGATAAAAGTTTCTTTGGTAAGGAAGAAATTATGAGAAACTGTAAGATAGGTATAGCCTTAAAGGTCCCAAATTGTCAAAAATGAAATTTCCTGGCTTTTTTCATGATAACAGAGGTCTAGGGGCTATGTAACTACCATATAAGTTTCAAAACTGTCAATCCACAGACAAATGCACACAGCCTGCATAAAGTAGCTGTGCCTTTTCACCAGCCGTTGTGACTTCCGTAAAAATGTGATGTCAGAACTACTCAGTCACCGCCTTCAGTCACCACCCCGAGCATTGCCCGTCCATCACTCCTTTTGCCCAACCCCAGACAACATCGTTGCTGATCGAGCAACAACAACACGGAAACATGTAGAGAAAATGCTGTTCAGTCGATGGATGTAGAGACCTGCACTCCCGCGGGACCCAACGCAACAGAGTGCGGCGCGGGACTAGATTTGATGGCCGAGTGCGGGCTTAAGGTACTCGTGTGTGTGCGGGTTGCAGGAGGATAAAAAGATTTGTGGAATCGCATGCACGCAGTTGCATATGCTTGCTTTTATGTTAAATTAACAGTTGTTTGTGAATGTTTATGCTTTAATAACAAATCATTTATCACCATCATTACAGGTGTTTTATTAACCTTACTTTTGAGCAGCATCACCAAGCCACAGCAGGCTACAGCATACATGACCCTAGTCGCTTGTGGTTGGCATGGCCGTGCACACGAACAACAGGCCAATCAGAAGAGAGGCTCATGAATATGTTTCCCGAAACCGTATGGCGCAAAGTATCGTTCAACCACGTTGGTTTATGACGTCTCGCACGTGGTGGACTAATAACTTATTTTAATTAATCTGTTTGAGATCGAATTAACGCTAGATTTTGTCATATAAGTTACAGACATGGCATCTGAAGACCATTTCTAATTTTTCTCAGTTATTTTGCTTTATTAGACTCAATATTTGGCAGGACGTTCGCACATGCGCAGTCTTCAAAAACGGTGCTTTAATTCTCTTGACAAACTAAAAGACGTAAATTGCATTTGTATGTATTCTAAATAAATAACACGGGTTGTACTGAATGTCAGCTTGCTTATTTTGCTAAAGATAAGGATTTATTCAGTCTACATCTCATGTAAACAAGAAACTATGCTTCTACCCACATCTCGAGAACTGTCGTTCCAACCACACAAGTTTGCGATGCTGTTTGCAAACGTTCGTTGGAACGATGGTTTCGGGAAACACCAAATCGTTGAACTATGCTGATAACGACGGAACTGCGACCATAGTTGCCTAACGATGCTTTCGGGAAACGCACCCCTGTTCTTGGCAGAGCTCCTGAGAAAGGAGCAGTAAAAAAATATATTGAGATGGTTTTTGGTACTTATACCGCAAATATATATTCTTAAGGACATCAAAACCTAAAATAAAACTCCAGAAAGGTGTACAATATGGGAACTTTAACTTCATCTGACAGTTGAATGATTTGACTGATTGATTGAACGTTTCTCCTTAATTATTGTTAAATGTGATCAATCATCTGGGATCCTGACCAGCTCAATAGTTTATTGCATACTCACCAATAAATATGTGTACATTTAATATTGATGAGTTGAAATTATTTTATAATTAGAAAATAGCTGAGTGCGATTGACCAATCAGAATCAAGTAGCCTATTCTAGAGATTAGTTTAATAAAATATTCTATCAAACAATAGATATTTCGTATAGAGAATAAATGCATAACCAAATGTGATACAGTGTATATAGCAAGGATCCTTGACACCAAAGGTGGGAGTCTTATTTCATTGATTAAAGATATTTCCAGAAATTGTCTTCTCAGTCAGAGAATACTGAGGGATTTCCCACTCCAATAATTATATTGATAAGTAAAAACTGATTGCATTAGTTCCTAGTCTCTAGGCCAGATTTGTGAATGGGTCATAATTTCCCATTGGAGAGCTATTGAATTGCAAAGAGGCAATCAAACTGCTGGCATGAGCAATGTTTCAAAGGCTCAATATACCCCTTTAATGTAGTTTTGGGGAATTCTTTGAATTTATGAATCTCCTTAGGTAATTCACGTACTGAAGCCTGTGAATGTTTGATATTAGCAAGAGACGTAGCATTTGGCTGATTAAAACCAAGCTGAAATAAGAAAATAAGACGTCTGAAATAATAATTACAAAAGATAGAACAGAAAATTATAATAATGACACTTGAAAATCATTGTATAAAAAATATCAGAACAAAACTGTATTTTATTTTTGTTTGCGCTGTAATATGCAACATATTTTGCATGTGTAAATTACAACAAAATTAAATGATTAACAGATTCTAGCCAATTAAAAAAAGAAGAATCTGGTTAATAATAAAAAAAAGCATTTTTCTACTACCTAATTATTTAACATTCACATTTCTATTGCTGGTTTACAATTCTTAAATCTGCAAAGTTAAGTTCTAAATCAAAAATTGCTTTTGAGAAAATCCAAAATGTTCAAATTATAGTTGATACAACATTACAGAACAATTGCTAACATTTTTCAATAGACAGTGTATCAAGTCTAAACTCACCTTGTCAGCTTACACTGGAGTCAAAGACAAATTTGTTAATATATTTCAGTGCACAACAGTTAAACTGTCTTACGCAAGAGAGAAAGAAACAATGCATTCTCTATGAATACTGCCAAAGACATATCAATATTGGATCAGATACAGTACTACAGCATCAATCGACCCAAAGTCAATCCTTGACATTATCTATGCTGTGCTATGAAAATATAATGAACAAAAAGAAAAAGCACAGCTACTAACATGTCTCGGAAGCTAAACAAAGCTGCCATATTGAAAGTCAAAGAAGATGAAAAGGCAATACACCCTACTAAAAAGTCAGAGATATCAGTCTGAATAGTTGCTTGCAAGTAAGCAAAGCAGAAAAACGAAATCCATGTATTTTTTTGCACAAATAAGTAAAGATGTGTCTTTGTGCTCTAAAGAAGAACAAAAGTCTGGTAAGCTTCACCACATGTAATAACTTCTTGTTGTGTCCACCTGTGTCGGCTTAGTGTCTGAAGAACCGTCCTTGTCCTTTTCACTGTCTGCCTCCCATAAGTTAATGAGGGGAGGATACAGTTCGTTTAGTGGGATGGAGGAGGTTTTCTGCATGTACTTCTTTAAGGAGTGATGGTAGTTCTTCCTCTTCCATCTCTTTGCAATGTACACCGTGATGGAGCCTAGGCTGATGATGGCCAGTATTGTGCCCATGACACCTGCCAGAGCCGTATTGGTGCCTTGCTCTGAGATTTCCACAGCAAATGTGGCGTGCTTGGTTGTGACGTTGACGCATGACTTTTGGGTCTGCTGGTGGATATTGGAGACCGAGAGACAGACCTCATACTCAGTAGCAGGCTGAAGGTGTGTGAGGTTGTACTCATGAACATCTACAGGAACTTTAGCTGTGTAGGTGATGTGAGGGTTGTCGATTTTCATGGTGGCAGACGACCACTTTAGATTGGACGTCATGACATTGGAGTTCACTTTCCAGGACACTAAAATTGAGTGGGACTCGGTTTGTTTCACGTAGATCTTCATAAGCTGGGTGCTATCCAGGAGAGTTCCATTGACTCGAATGGCAGTCACCCGAGTGTCCGCTCCTTCTGTATTTTGGGCCACACAGGTGTAGTGGCCAGAGTCGTCCACCTGAATGTGTGATATGCGCAGAGTTCCTGTGCTGCTGAGTTGGTATTTATTGGACACTGTATCTATCATGACTTTGTTACCAGACGGGGTCACCCAGTATATTTCCGGTTCAGGTTCAGCCATAGCACGACAGTCAAGGTCTACCGTCATCCCGATGTCTAGGTTGAGGTGATTGGGGAATGTGTCGTGAGAAATCATGGGCAGACACTGGCCTGAAGTTTCAAGAGAAAGTATGTCTCTCACACGCTGACCTCTAACCTCAAGTGGCATTGTGCAAAACATAGAAAGAGGCTCCATAAATCGAATGGTTGTCTTGTTTGAGCTCATCCACTGAATTACACAGTCGCAGCGTAGCGGGTTGCTGTGGATACTGATCTCCCTCAGGTTGGGCAGGGACTCAGCCGTAGCCTGGTAGAGGGAGTTTAGAGCATTGTTATTGAGCATTAGACTCTCTAGTGACGGCAAGTCACGGAACGCTAAACGGCTCACATAGGAAAACTTGGGGTTGTTGGTGGCTTCGAGTTTAGTCAACTCTGGGAGGTTATCCAGGGCAAAGCGATCAATAGACACAAGTTCTCCCATGTTGTTAATGCCAAGTTCTTTCAGCCTTAGCATGTTTTTAAAGTCCCCCTCTTGAATTTTATGTATTGGGTTCTTGTTCAAATCCAGGAACTTCAGGTTTGGAAGCTTCTGCAGAGCAGTCTGTGGCACCCGAACTAGTTTATTGTCATAGAAGGAGAGGCTCTCCAGGTTGTCTAGTCCAACAAACGCATTGCCTGGGATATCAGTGAGCTCCATTCCTGCCAGGACCAGGCTTCTCAAGTTGGTAAGGGGTCTGAAGTTCAAATTTAGGATGCCGACCACAGGATTTTCCCCAATCATCAGGATCTCCAGGTTGGGGGTTGATTCAAACCAACGACTGTCAATGGCCTTGAGTCTGTTGGAGTTCAGATGGAGTCTCAGAAGGTTACGCAATCCGGCAAAGGCATTGGGTGCAATGGAGCTGATCTGATTGTGATTAATGTACAGCTCCTGTAGATTGGTGAGGTCTTGCAAACTGAAGTCAGGCATCTCGACTATTTGGTTTTCCTCCAGGTGAAGCGTTGTGAGTTGTGACATGTTGGTCAGGCCAATATCACGGATGTTGCTGAAGTTGTTCTGGGACAGGTCGAGTTCTGTGAGATTCAGTAACTGCTCCAGTTCCTCGCTAGTTCTGGCAATGTAGTTACTTTGCAGAAGCAACACCTGTGTGTCAGCGGACAGGTTCCCAGGGATGCGTGTAAGGTGAAGGTCATTGCAATCAACGGTAGTTGCCTCTCTGTAGGTGGACTGGGGTGTGAACCAAGGCCGGATCTCACACACACAAAGCTGCGGACATTCTGTACTCTGAACTGAAGAGAGGCCAAGTAAAGCCAAAAACAGGAAGAAACAAATCTGGCCCTGCACAACAAAAAAGAATGTCCCTCTTGCCATTCTGACTGTACGTGTTTATCCCTTTCAGATCTGAGCTGGAATTCCTATAGCACCAAAGAGATGGTGAGGTGAGATTCTCATTCAATAGAAGTGTTGCAAAACAGTCCTTTTATCCCTCTGCAAGCTTGAACAGCGAAGTCAAAGAGCTTCCGAACGATTTAAAAGGGTGTAGTTCCCGTGGGCTCATATAGGTTTGAAACTTCCTCACAGTGTGAACCTTAGACTGGAGAGTTGGCCTATAGGAAAAATAACAAACAGAAAAGATTGTGTTACAACAATCAATGGAACAATTCCATGACATGAAAAGTTATGTTATATAAGCTTATGTAAGCATATTCAATAAACGTAAAATATATGAGATGAAAGCAGAAAGTATGGATTCAAACAATGGAATTTTTTTTTTATTCACATGACTAAAGCACAAATGCACATGACTGAAGCAAACATTGCACAAATTTTTTTTTATTTTTGTCTAATTTTCTAGGTAAAATATATATTCCTGAAACAACACTTGTTTAAAGAATAAACAAGGAAAAATATCTTATTTTCAAGACACTTTTTTTTTTAAACAGGCAAGACAAAAATACACTTTTGCACTTTTTCTCAAGTAAACTAATCTTGTTTTAAAGATTTTTTTTAGATATTTTAACAAGTAAATAAATGACAGACATTTTGCAATTAACATAATATGAAACAGAAATTATATATATATATATAATATGAATATATCTAAGCTTTTTAGTTAACTATAACAGTGTTAGAACAGATATACAGTATGTAGATTACACAAAAATAGCTAAATAAACTAAGCATTATGAATAATGAAAATAAAACTTCTCAGAAGCAAGAAAATTGGAAAGAGATTTGCCGAACTTTGTGACAGAATACAGTTACAAATACCTGTTTTAATTTTTACAATAATTGCTAGATATCTTTTCCTCTAAATACAACATTTAGAATAAATCCGTATATGAGTATAAAGGTAATATGTGAAAACCAGAGGCAGGGGCTTTTGTTTACTGCAATCTGACATGCTTGAAGGGGTGAATCAAAGAGGAAAGAAAGGGTGACCGAAAAGGAAGGAAATATTATTTCTCAGGTGATCAAACAATTGCTATTGTACACAAAGACTGAACATTAGTGAGGTGTAGAAATAGTTCTATACATTTATCCAGTCTTTCCTGTCAAGATATTACCATAATACTGATTCAAAATGGTTTTCCGTCTAAGTTAAATAACTACAGTACTACCTTTGCAGTATTCATGTAAATAAAACAAAATAAAAATAAGATATTATGCAAATGTGAACCATATAATACATAATAATAATAATAATTCGTCAAATTTATATAGCGCTTTTCCGGGTACTCAAAGCGCTTTACATGGAAGGGGGAATCTCCTCAACCACCCTCCTCTACCACCATATCAAATCAACATTATCAAATCAGGTAAGCTTTACTTGATTCTGCAGGAAATGTTTTGTCCTAGATTACTGAAGATTACGAGAAGGAGTTTTGTTGAAGTTTGGAATGAAATAACCAAGCATATTAAGCATCCATCGCAATAGCAATAAGCAATAGGCACAAAAAGGTGGCATGTTATTGTGCCTTTGACAGAGCAGTGAACGGGGCATCTGTTATCCCATATGGTGATAATGCTGATTCAATCACACAAACCGCAAGCCAGAGGGTCCGTGCCAAATACCACCTTCATTAAGAACATATACTCCTCCACAAATGCTCAGCATTGTTCATGTTTTAACTGCAATTATAAAAAGCATACGATTTAAAGACCTAAGATATAAAAAAAATCACCCACATCATATGTAGAGTACAAGAGGCAACAACATGCCAACTTCACTTCAGAGCTATGGAGTCTCTCATGAAGTTGAATCCACCAACAAATACAAGCTTGGACAGGTTTTTAAGTCTCCCCATGACAATGAATGGAGGAAACATGGTACAGCTGGTGTAAATGAGTCCTTTAATGTGAGATTGGAAATCAATAAGAGGCCTGATCTCCCCCCTGTGGCCAAAAGAGCATCAGGGCAATTTAGAATGAAAGCTGACTGTAACTGCCAGTATCAGCAATTCTCATAAAAGAGTGTAGTACACAGATGGACCCGGCCTGTGTTATCGGAGATATCAGCACCGTCCTTAAAGTGTTTCGTAATGCAATACAAAATGACACCTCACACTGAAAGAGGAACTAAACTAGTAAAGACGGGAGCGAAACCAACAATAATTTAAGGGCAATTCACTATTTTAACACTGCAAAGGTCAATCAGAGGGAGAACTTCATTCAGTTGATTGCTTGGGTTTGGACAAGAAAAATCATATAATCAAAATATACATTATCTACAGTAATTATCTAGCTTGTAAAACAATATATCACACAATGACATGTGAAATATCTTAATAAGGTAATTAAGATGGAAGATTAAACTTTTCTGTAAAATTTAAAGAGGGGCAGAAAAATGAAAGGAAAGAAAAATAGAAGGACTAAAGTGTTCCATCATTTTCCAGGAATAGCAACTAACAATTTTTTATAAGATCCATGCTTTTAATGACACTCAATTTCCAAGATGTCTAAGCAGTCTCTAAAAGGGATAGTTTACCCAAATATTACAATTCTTTCATCATTGTAACCTATCCAACATATATTATTTTTTCTTTAATTCAAAAGAATATCTTTTGAATCATATTTTTGTCCAAACACTGACAGTCAGTGGGGTCCAAAACAACGATGGATCCCACTGACTTTCATTGTAGAAATAAATCAACTGAGTTTTTTAGAGTATCTTTCTCACAGAAGAAAGAAAGTCATACAGGTTTGGAACGACATGAGGGTGAGTAAATGACGGAAATGTTCAGTCTGTTTAAATATACAGTACTGTTACAGTATTTTCCATTGCTTAAAATCAGTAAACAATGGGTCAAATGTGCCCTTATATTTTGCCATTTTCACATGAATTACGTTTCATTTTTACTAATATTGAGGTCAATCTCAGATTCAGCTCTTAATAGCAGTATTTACCAAAGTGGAGGCCAAAACCTTTTCAGTAAGTAGGATAAAGTAATCCAGCGATCACAATTTCATTTAAGACAGAATACTGGGGCTTAAAATTAAGCCACAATGTCAGCTCTATGTTTTTTAGATTAAGGCATGGTTGTCTGTCTGTAGTTCAGAGACATCACTTCAGTTTCATAGAGTCTTTTGTTAGCCTTCTATTGATCTTTTGGCAGCCAAACTGGTTATCAAAGTAAAACTAATGTTGATGCATAGTGTTTTAAAATAGTATGGCCTTATAAATTAGGACATTAGATATTATAATATGATGGTTAAAAATGAAAGTCTAATAAGGAAGTTAATACAAACAAGTAGAGGAATTTGGGGTAAAGTGTGTACAAGCTGCGATTCTGAATCGAAGAAACGTGATGTAACAAAATGTTTCTCAAAGCACCATTTGCCTAAGGACCACAAATAGAACATCCTGATGATCTTCATAAATATTTACTCTTTATAGGTAAACAGGATCTGAGTCCAAATCTGCAGGCAAATTAATGGCTATTTACGCCATTCCAACCTCATTATGTGAACTTCTGCAGCCAGCTTGCTTCCTGTTGTCCAGCCTGTCATCCAGAACTTCCCCTAGTTTTAGATAACAAATGACAGCTGTGAAATTCAATGGGAGCCTATTTGAAACACCTGCCATTTCAGATCACAGACAGATGCAGATCTGTTCTCTGCAGAGAGCGGAGACTTCTGTTTTGAAGGCACGACTGATCTATGGGTCACAGTACTGCTAGTGTCTGACAGGTTATTTTTTCCAAGTTTGAAGAAAATGTATACTTTAAGCTAGCAGTTTTATTTGAACTGTACACTAAAGCTAAACTGAGATTTGAGTGAAATCCTAAGTAGCCTCAAATTCTAATAGCTCAGATGATTACAACCAAGTCTGTCAATGAAACTTACAAAATGGCAGTAAAAACAAACCCTAAAGATATTTAGGTAATGAAGATACATTCTCCTATCTTCAAGCAACCTCACTATGCTTTCAAAATCTCAACTTAAGCATGGTAAAGTGCAGGTTTTAAATCTCAGCAGAAAATCAATATTCTAACTACTACAAACAACACTAATGGGTTCATGCTTGTATAAAAAATCAGGGTATTTGGATTGGTACACAAGCCTAAGCTACTAATGGCCAGGATCTACACAAACATTAGAACACATCATTTGTTGTTCATGATTTGATTCAGTGATTCATCAAGCCACTTACTGAATAGCAACAGAAACATTCTCTTGTTGCTACAGATATAAACAGGGCTGATTGTGTTGATGTTTCTCACAGCCTAACAGTTGACTTAAAATAAACTGTATTTGCTTTTCTAACTCTCTATATGCACACAGTTTGCGGCAGAGGAAACACTGGAAATACATTCCCAGCATACAATACCAAAGTCCAAATAAACAAGTGGAGAAACTCAAAAGGCCTGCTAAAATGGCTTTTGACATCACCACTACCACCAAAAAAAAAAAAAAAAAAAAATTATTGTCTCTAACTCCACAGCCCTTTCTCTGCTAATCTCCCCAAATGATTCACTTCCTGAAAACCTTCACAGAAAGTGAGTGAGAAATTAATGGTAATTAATTTTATTCTTGGATCAAAAAGGGTTTGCAAAGGGCCAAGAGAGCAGATCTTTTCACATCCAACATCCAAGACCCTTTACGCTTGCCAACTCTTAATCTGAGGGGTATTATTAATTGCATGGTGAATCATAGCTTTACCCAGGGTTGAACTGTGGGGTAATGGCATGGGCGGTACTGTGCTGTAGAGATGGGGACTACTGTGAATGGCATAAAAACATTGATTGCCGATCAAATTGAGTCTCTGTGTCACTACACAAGGATAAGTGCTGAGGAGTAAATGCACAGGAGTCCCCGAAGGTCCCATTTCAGTTTCCAACTATTAGCACTTATACATTTTGCTAAGTGAATCCCAGAATTTGGAATATCTAAAACTCAAAACCTCAAATAGCCTAGAATAATGGCATGTGAAAAAACTATTTTAATTGAGTTTCTTCTAGTTTATAAATGTAAAATTCATATGTGTACATTACTAATGCTGTTTAAAATAAATATCTAAATACATAACTATTTTAAATATATTTAAAATAATTATTTTATTGAAATTCTATTTTATTTAAAAATGCATTACATTCATAATGTATGATTTTACAAAACAGAATAATTACAATTCGTACAGTCCTGTCTTATTTATAAGAACAGAATGTATTTTCCTCCTTCACCTGCTGTCCAAACAGATCCTTTGCAAAGTGATTTCTGAACCAGATTATGGTCACAGAATTAGTCAAACAGATGCTTGGTCTATTCCACTCTTTATCTCTGTGACCAACACAAGAGCCAGACTTGTTCTTTTCACATGGAACTGACCACTGTTGCTTCTAATCAACAGACTGATACATTCACATGCACATTTATGGGAAAAAAACAATAACAGGCCTTTTACAGCTCCAGACCGCCTTACATCTGTCTATAACATCTTATGTCATGATAAACCAGTCTACAAGGTAATGGAAGTGACATAATAGTATTTCAATGACTATTTGAATGACAAAGAAAAAAACCTTTTATATATTTATATATAAAAGGGATTTCTACACACCTCTTCAAACAATACAGTAGTGTTTTCTATACAGGTAAACATGACTACAAGAGCTATATCATTTCGAAAAACAATATTGATAGAACAGTTTTTATTTCACCGACTGTCACCTATTTTATTCACATTATAATTTTTCCCATTTAATTTTTATTTACATTATAAAATGTTCATTATATAATATGAGTTAATATTTCGATTAAAAAAGTATATGAGGCATAAAATCAAAAAAAATGTAATTCCACAAATTAAAAAAATATTACATTTTTCCACATACCTTTCAAATATGTAACCACCTGCAGCCTACGCTATTGTCCTCCTCTCATAATATCCCCGACATTTTCCCTTGCGTTGTTGTTGCTTATGAGGACGCTTCTCTTCAAATGTCAGAAAACAACTTCTGCAACAGACGCAACAGCTGCAACAAGGGGTGGCGTCCCCGGGGACAATACAACCCCCTCCTCAAACCTCATTATACATCCTTCCCTGACTAAAAGACGTCTTCCCGTGTTTATTGTCTTTCCTATGGAAGTTGTGGCGTCTTATTTCGAACGAGTAAGCAACGAAACATCTGCTAGAGTGCCTGGACATTGAGATGCAAATCACATTTCTGCATCGCCAACCAGACCCCACGCGCGCGCCTGCGGTAAGCCAGCAATAACGTGATCAGATCAAAGTTTGCGATCGATGTCCGCCACAATTACAGTGTAAAATCACACTCAGGAGTCTAAATATAACAAACGAGTCACTGCGAAGAATTTAAACTATACAAACGGGATAATTATAAAGAATTAGAAGTAGCCTAAAACTGTGGTACGCAACCAAATGCTTCATCCATTCAGTTAATGCAGTTTTGCATTCATGTTTTACACAATGCTTTTAAAAAGTCGACCGTATCCCATTCCCTTCACGTTCTGCTTACTCCATAGCATTATCGTTGTGGCATTATCTTTTACCACACTATCGTTCTGACAAACCCTGCGTGGATTGTGTGAACTCATAAACAAACCATAAATTATGAAAAATCCCACACGTTTTGCCCTTGAACATCTCAAGCAACAGCCAATGCGTCCTTGCTATTAAATGCAGTAAATCACGCCGCATGGCAAGCCATTTGAACAGTTATTTCTTAAAACTAACTATTATACATTTTTATATTACTAGTAGCCTACTTATTTTTATATTATTGTAATTACCAGTAAGTTATCCAATATTGACTATCTACTCAATGCACATTTATTCCCCTACAAACTTGTATTTATTAGGCTACTAGTCAGCTATCCTAATATCACATAACTATTCTATTAACAGTTTGCTAAATTTTGAAACTGACTTCTGTTAAACATTTAAATATTGGGAAAGTTTCTAGTATCTAATGATTAAGTATAATAGCCTATATCTAACAAGTGAAACTGACTTGGATTGCTTACTAATAAAAAAATAAAATAAATAAGTACTATTTATTATAATTCTATAAATAAGTATTATTCATAAATAAGTAAGTGTTAATATGAAAAGAGACAGTGGTTAAATGAATCAATGCTAAACTGGCTTGCCATACATCCAATCCATAAAAGAAGCCTCAAAAGCAAAGCAACACAGATACCATCTATTTTCAAGGTAACACATTTTGGGCTGAGTTGCACAGCTCATTATTACAAAATAAGTGTAAGTGGCTATAGTTTTTTTTATTATTGCACCGCGCAGGATGGAACCTATGTAGTTGCACATGGTTAAGGTTTAACATGCAAAGGGAATATTTGAATGCTTCAAAATATATCTGAACATACCTCTTTGGCTTGGTACACGTTCCGAATGGCATTGAAGTCCTCCCTCCGCTCTGACTGGTTCATGCACTTACAGTATAGATACAGTATATATGTCCTTGTGAACAGAAGAATGATCACTTAAAGAAAATCCATAGATAATAAACACCATCACGTCGCTCATAAGTTCTGTATGATGAACTGCTTAACGATTACAGCGGCATCATTTGTTACATCCACTCCGCGAATATGCATGTGCAACCATCGCCAAGCGCATGGTCAGGTTTTGCATGGATCCTTGCAACAGAAATCCGCTGACTGGCTCCCATCCGCCGCGTCTCCGTGTTACTGTGGAACCCGGGCTTCGTCGCCAAGGAAAATATGATGACAGCACCTGGCGCTGTCCAGGCGAGTCAGCTGATTCCCGAGCAGGCGATTGGTTGCTAGCCGGTGGCTGTCACTCGATTCCCAAGCAGAGCACCATCTGTTCAGGGATTGTTGTGATGCGAACAAAGGCGGGCATGGGGGAGCGCGGTGGGGATAACGCGGGGTGTGGAAGCTGAAATGCTAAGGAGCTGATATTCTCTTATGAGAACGTCTTCCACTGACTCCCTCCTCCTCTTTGACGTTGTGATGGAGGACTCTGCATGGTGTCCCACTCACCAAAGATTTACAATGAGACAATGTCCCTTTGTTCGGTGCCTCACTTTGAGGAAAGTTTTTTTCTTCCTAATCCATCTATCTTTGTGCATTGTTTAGGCTAGATGACATTTTCAGACAAAATTTCCTGTTTTAAAGCAAAGCTTAGGCTGCATTTGTTAATAGCTTAAAATAAAAACATAGTGTGTGTGATGGAAAAAGAGAATTGGGGGTTAATACAACTTCATGCTCTACATAACATGCAAACTAAAACTAATAAATAAATACATCTCATGAGACACGGTGGATGAAAACATTTCTGATCTCATTTATTCGCCTGTTAATTAGTCTGCTCACAATAAGCACACTTGACGAGAAAAAAAAAATCATGCAGTAAGCATGAATGTCTGAATTAATTTTTTTTTGTTAATACATTGTTTTGGAGCGATGAGCGAACTCAGGACTAAAGGTTAACACCAAAAACAATATCTATAACTATATTAGCATTAAAAAGTTGCTAGCCACTGCCAGAATTTTTTATAATTTGCACAAACGTTTCATGGCCCCCAAAATATTTTAGTTGTATTAATATATGAATATGCACTGTAGCCTATCAAAAGAAAGAACAGACCCTCTACTTAAAAAAAAAAACGAGAGTACACGAGTCCGCACTTTCGTGACGTAATGCCGCTTTGACTGTCGGGAAGAAGTCTGCTGCGGAGTCTGCATCAGTGCGGGCTCGGCAAAAGTGCGCATCGAGGGCGCATATCGACCGCAAAGGGGGCGCTCGCGAGCACCCTTCTGAGGCCTAAAATGGCAAATGGGACACTCTACGGTCTCTCGGACTTAACGGACACGTGCACGCGGCAGCCATTATAAGTCCACAGGACCGAAAGTGCATATGAAGTGTGCCATTTGGGACAGGGCCTATGATATCGCTTGTTTCTGCTTCTTCGCCTGTTTTGATCAGGAGATTTAGTAATCTTTCAGAAGATGCTTAATAGCGCCCCCTACTGTATAAAATGAAAGCCAGATATTTCCGTCAATGGCTTGGAAATTTTGTCTTAGCTACAAATGACGGAAATATCCATCAATGGCGGGGAACGAGTTAAATGTTCGAGCTCTTTAAAGTCGGGTGGTTTCTGATTTTTTTAATCGATCATCAGCTGGAAAAAAAATCGTTCTGAAAGTAATTTCAAAGATGTCATTCCATTGTGTCATAGATTTGATGTGACTTCCCTATTCTCATATAATTAGAACGATTATTAAAACTTCAGTTATCTTTATCATCCTTGTTGTGAACAGGCCTTAACACATGCAAAAAAACAAAAAACAAATTCAAAAGCATAACTGAACATAATCTGATCTCCACTGAATTGAGATTCCACAATTACCCAGAGAGTCAATGAGTTTAAACCACTGGATAAATGCGTGGGCGCTCTTTCTGAGTCACCTTCAGACATATAAGTAGAGAACTGGAGGCAAGCGGAGAATATAGCTCTTGCATTGCCTCCCCCATGGTAGGCTTTATCCCCACTGAAAGATACAGACAGATGGAGTGCTGTGTGTGTGGGTGCAGATAACAGGGAAACTTTTTGAGGTCACTGTTACCCTAAAGGCCTTAGCTGGCAGGTAAATAGAAATGCTGTAGGTGCATTGTCTAGATTTTAATTGTGAAATGATGGTGAGGATCAAACACATGCACCCACATACTAAACCTTTATCTTAGAATATTTTAGAAAAAAAAGCCATGCCACGATAAATCAGAGAATAACAACACTGTTTTGACCGGTATAAGCCTTTATGTCAGATGTGTCCAAACTCGGTCTTGGAGGGCCAGTGTTCTGCAGAGTTTAGCTCCAACTTGCCTCAACACATCAGCCTGGAAGTTTAAAGTATGCCTAGTAAGACCTTGATTAGCTGGTTCAGGTGTTTAATTGGGGTTGGAGCTAAACTTTGCAGGACAGTAGCTCTCCAGGTTCAGGACTGGATGCCTCTGCTTTATGTGGTAGCATGTAAGTCAAATATATTATCTCATTTGACTGAATGAATGTGACTATACATAAGGTTACACCACAAACACAAGAAGTAGGTAGAAACCGCTGCGCACTGGACCAAATTGACATTTTACAGTCTTGCTTCAGTTGCAAGAATATTCAGGTCACACTCATTGATTGAAGATATCGATTTATTCCATTAAGGTAGACAGCAAACAGAGTAAGATATGTCTGCTTCAGAGGATTCCCTCAGCATGCTAAACCATGCCTAACACAGGCAGGTTCAGTCAGCCCACACACAAATATCTACCCCTTAACAGCAGTTTACAATTTTATAAAGTAATGTCAAATACGACTCAGCAGAAAAGAACATAATATTAAAAAAATGAGAGCTATCTTTTGAATGAGTTCATTTTTCCATTTGCTAAATGATTTTCATTACACATTTTACCCTTATAATATATGCAAACGCATAATTATAATGTAATATTGAAGCTATCAATTATTTGAGTTAGTTTCCTACTCTTTGGATAAAATCAAGTTCTTGAATCTCTGAACCAGTCCTGCTGGCTTTAGAATGGCCACCATCTCCTTCAGACTGACACAGAGGTTAAGAGAAGTTAAACTGGAGCCTGGGGTAAATCTAATCTGCCACAATGAGTTTTAAAATCATGAATTTGTTGTGAGAGGGTTCACCGTAGCACTGAGTCAGATGGGACCTGTGGCTATGGGGTGCTGGCAGAGGTCAGTCAGTCAATAAGGCCACATTAAAGCCTTGGTGTTCTGTAGAAGAGAGACAAGTTGTACATGGCCCTGTTCAGCAAATTGCTGATGCTGGTACATGCATTCAGTGCTTGTGAAATGGGTGAAACCTTTACAAGAGAATCAATTTTTTTTCTTTGGTTTTACCCTTGTCACAAACCCAGACTTTTAATACTAAAATATGAAAATCCACCATAAATGTTTTTATTGCATTACATATATTTTTTACAACAACAACAATAATCTAATAAAGAGTCAAATAATCTATTTAAATTTTAATTGTGTAAAAATTATGTTAAATTATTTTTTTATTTTTTTAAATTAAGATTGCCTTTCAGTTGTGACGTCATTTTTCCCTCCCATAAAGTTGGTTAAGATGAAATGAGAACATGAGAGCAATGCATTATATTCCAAAAAATTCCATTTGTTGGTTCAGAATGTGCTTTTTTTTTTTTTTTTACATATATTTGAAAACATTAATTGATAGAATTGTTTTATTTTATTGTATTAATAAATAAAAAAATACATTAAAAAAATCACAATTGGACATAATTATAGAAAAATTAAGACCAGGACCAGAAGCCCCCATATTCAAACAGATACTATATATATACTCCTCTGTAACTGCCTTTGCAGATTGAGTTTGTATAATGTATGTTCTTCCCCAGAGAAACATTGTTACAACTGAGAAGCTGCTGCAGTGCAGGTTTATTTTAAAGTTCTCTGCTGAAGGGTTAACCTCCAGTCAGCAGTGAGTAAAGGAAATAATATGTTCAGTGTGAATCTGTGTAAATATGTGAGCTCATTTAGTGCATCCCTGATCAAATGATCAGCTTTCAAAATCTCACACACTCACCTAAACATAAACCTACACAACCACACACACATAAACACAGAGATAATCCAAAGCAGACGGGCCCCTGTTTTTCTGTGGTTCACTATTTTACAGAATCAACATCATAGACTTAATGTAATTACACAAACACATACACACAAGCAATTTAAATAGCTCAATACATATGCACTTTTTCATAGACAAGAATTTTTTTTTTTCTCTATGGCATTCCCATCTCTCCAGCCCACTCTTCCATAATGCATTGCATTTCCCCACCAAACCTCTCAGAGTCTCCATGGAGAGAATCATCATTGCTCCAAACCTAGTCTCCATGCCTACCATTCTAGCCTGAATTAAGAGCTCCTGTACGACACTTTCAGGTGAATATGGGCAGAAAAATCTAACATTAGAGAGCAGTAAATTAAGACTAATTTGAAAAAGGCGTAGGTTGAGTGAAGAGAAAGAATAACGCCCTCATTTCATTTAAATTTAATTCTATCAGTGACTTTAACCAGGGGATTAATGGTCATGGGGAATGATGTGTTGGCTCAAGAACCAGTGAAGGAGCAGATTAAATCCAAAGCATGAGAGCACCAGCTGTATTGCTCTTTCTCATGGGTGGGAGGTGACATCGCTGTGGTCTCTCCTCTACAAGGTTATGGTGATTGATTATAGTGGTTTCTTTTGACTCTATAGTAATAACAATTACATTTATATCAAAGACTAAATTACATTAAGAAATGTGAAAAACATTTGAAGTAGTTAAAAACTCAAATGTCGCATCATTTTAATGTTAACTAAGAAAAATGCCAAAGTTTTAAAGAATATACAGTATTAATCATTAAAACCATGGTACTGTGTCTCATGAAACTCTTCGAGATGGATGACAGTGCCTTCATAGGTGCCCCTCCTCCTTCAAAACAAAGAGAGAGACTTGAGGGCAAAATCTCTTGTCTTGGGGTCACAATGGTGACCTTGTTTAGGGTCAGGGTTATGACCCCTTGCACAGAGAATGGATAAGAAGAAGAGAAAGGGTGGGGGAGATATAGGAGCGATCCTTTCAGTGCAAGGAATTCTCTCACATACAGCAGAGAGAGCTCATGCTTGCACGGCAACGGTTGCCAGGCAGATTGGATGCCTTGATACTGGCTAACATGTGAGTTCTTCTCCTGATGGTGGAATCTAATCCGCTATAGCAAAACATGTTCACATGTCAACTCCCTCTTGCTCTCTCTCCTTTATATAAAATGCACAGTCAGACTGCAATTTCCCCCTATTACAAACAGAATTATACTTCTTACTTTCTTCAAAATGGAGGTCCATAATCATGAATGTACAAAATGAATTAGTACAATTGGTGCAATGCAGAGCTACAAATCACATCCACACACTTACAGACATTGTTCCTCCACTCAGGAAAATGCAATAACAAAACACTTGAAGCCTGATTAACAGAAGCAGAAATGTTTTGCATTTGTAGATTGAGAGGAATAAAAAAAGGAATTTGGTCAATTGACCAAGAACAGAGTTAATGGTCTTACGTTTTTTCAAAAACAAATTGTTTAATATATTGAAGATCCTAAAGTACTTTTAATCAGGACAAAAAAAGCGATTTGTGGCAATAAGATTTCGTTTAAATGTGCTTTAATGGATGCAAAAAGCTTAAATATTGGAGAGACACTCCCACACTGTAAAAATAAAAGGTGCCTGGAGGAACCTTTTGGGGTTCTTCACTTTGCCACACCGGCGGAACCGTCTGTAGATCCTCTAGGCACCCTTTAAAAAGGGGCAGTTCTCTGAAGAACCACACAGGTTTCCTGAGGAACTCTTATATTAGGCACTGTGTGGAACCACTTTGGGTGCCTCCAGGAACCAAATTTCATTTTTTTTTTATATTTAATTTCATGTTGTTACTATGTTACTACTACTTTGACTTCTATTATAATAAACAAATTGAAACAAATACAAAATAAGAATTGTTTATTACATATTTGATATTCATTTTTATACACACACTTCCATGCACATGGGAAAAAAAGCTTAAAGATTAAAATCAATGAATACACAAAAAAATTGTAGAATACATAAGCAACATAAATAATCAACCATGTATATACAATAGATAAACAAGAAAATACATCTCAACAAAATGCATGAAACACATATGTTCCACGAAATAAATGAACATTTAAATTGACTAATTAAAAATGTCCATTTTCACTTAACTTTAAAACATTTGTGTTTCAGTCCGATGGTAAGTCTGACATCACTGTTTCCAAGTCCAAAAGCTCTATCAGATGCCAAAAACAAACAAACAGTGCTGAAAATTATGATCCTAACCTTTATCTCTATACCGAAATCTCAGATGGTTTAGTTATTCAGCTATTTTGAATGATAAAATGTTGAAGTCTGGGATGCCGTTAGACTGGAGACTGTAATGTACACTATGGCTTTTGAAAAGCTTAAATGTGTGACTTGAATCAACAGTGTTCATAAATGGTTGAGTATTCTCATGAAACAAGATAGAGGAAGTAGAAGTAGAGGCTTCGACCCGGAAACAGTATTAAGGTGCAGTAAAATGATCTGTTGTTCTGTGAATGTTCACTGGTGAATTCCAGTCATTTCAATAAGAATTTACATGGTCAGCAATTTCGTTTGTGGTCAAAAATGTCACTATGGGACCAAGTTGGTGTGAGGTACTTAACGAGTTAGAAAAGTGAAAAGGTACAGCAGATTCGGTTTCCGTTTGTTTTTCCTCTGTTCTGGTGGATGGTCCAGGCACTTCAGTGATTTTCAGGTCTACAGGAGGATTTTTATTCTTGTTCAAACTTGTATTCAGCTTACCGAGATCCCTGCAAAGTACAACATTTACTGTTAGTAAGGTTATTAAAGTGATGATAGTTGTGAAATTTAAATAATTTCCTCAGCCTTGTGACGTTCCAAACCTGTTTGACTTTCTGTCTGTGGAACCCGAAAGCAGATCTCAGGCAAAATGCAACCCCAGTCACTGATTGCTTTCACTGCATGAAACACAAGCAGAAAAAAAAAAAAGTGTAAATCATTCATGAAACCATTCTTATGTGCACTTGTCTAGTTCAATTCAATGCAACAGTTTATGTAAAAATGGTTAAGCTCCAAAAATGTCCCAGAAAAGATCCTAAAAATAATCAATGAGTTCACAACTCATATGTTATAAATGGGTTGTGTTGTAAGTCTTCTGAAGCCATATAATAATAATTATTTTTTTTTTTTTTTTTAAAAAGACTAAACTTGAATAAAATGTCTTATTCAAATGCAAATGATAAAGATATAAGAAAAAATGCATAGCATTATTTGTGAACCAAACCTGTGATATTATTTTTCTGAGTAACATGAATGAGATTTGAGAGCATGAGGGAATTTTCATGAGCATTTTCAGAGAATAACTGATTA
The DNA here is from genome assembly GCF_965113295.1 of Leuciscus leuciscus. Taxonomy (NCBI): domain Eukaryota; kingdom Metazoa; phylum Chordata; class Actinopteri; order Cypriniformes; family Leuciscidae; genus Leuciscus; species Leuciscus leuciscus. The sequence goes on along the minus strand of NC_138738.1, from coordinate 9,835,934 downwards.
AAAAAAAACACAAGTACACAGTCAAACAATACAATTTCACACCGAGAAAGTTCATAGTAATAAAGTACTTGCATGTGGTATAGGTAACTTACTGTAATTCAATGTTGCCTCAGAAATGTTCAGATTATTTTAGAAATGTAGCCTAATGGTTGTTCTGGGGAAACAAAAGAACAAAGCTGATTATTCACAACATAATATTTATTGACCAGTAAATGGCTTTAAAATGGTATTTGAGAGAATGAGGGCACCTGTAGTAAGTAAAGTTAGGCTAAACAAAAACAGACCAAACTATATTAACCGGCTTTTGTTATTCATAACAAACGCCAATGACGACAGCAGGAATCAGCTACATTAGTTAGGCTATATCAGCAATTTGTACAGAATATGTTGAATTGAATGACTAAATCAATCTAAGACAATAAGTCAATAATTTGCATTTGTTCATTAGATCAACGTAGTGGCGGCTAAAACCTTCATATCAAATACTGTGCAATAAACGAGTGGTAAACACTGTAAAAACGTAGTAATGTATAATAAATTTTGTTTATATATGTGTGTGTGTTTGAATATATAGTGAGTACACTGTATTTATATTTATTTGGCGAGTTTACAAACCTTGTAACGGAGAGCTGAACAAACGGCGGAAGCTTTCATGAGGAGAGCCGTTATTTCAAACCCGATGACGTCGATCAGCTGAGCTTTGTTGCGCGCGAGCAGCGCGAGCATCACTGAAGTGACGACAGAAGAGCAGCAGTTTCGTGACAGAATTAAACTTCTCTCCTCCTGGTTCTTCTTCTTCATATTATTATTATTTAGTGTTGTTGTTTAAGGTTTAAATTACTTAATAAAATAGGCCTATACTAAATAAATGTAAGCTACCCAGGTGAAAAAGACATAGGCTGTTAAATGTATTAAAAATGCATTAAAGTATATTTGTATTGTAGGCCTACTAAAAACACACTCAAGTACATTTTTAATACATTTAATAGTCTTTTTCACCTGGTTATGTATACTGAATCAAATTTAAGTAGCCTATAATAATAATAATAATAATAATAATAGGATAATAATAATCTTATTCTGGCCTCACTGAACCATTGGGTTCCTCTAGATGCTGGCTTTAACATAAGAGATCTTCCAGGAACCACTTAAATGTTAAAAGATCTTCCAATAACCCTTTTATCGCATTCAAGTTCCTCTATTTTCCCCCAAAGCACTTCGAGGTCTCATGGTAATGAAAAGGTGACTCCAGAACCTCTGAACTAAATACAAAGTGCTTAAAGGATCCCAAAAGTTCCAGCAAGAACCTCAAAGATTGTCAATGCTCCTCCAGTAACCCTACTATAGGAGAAAGAGCTTTGAGGCTCCTAAATTACATTTTTAAGTTCCTTGAGTATCCGACAGGATATTTGAGGCTCCTTTAGTTTTTACAGTGCATATACTCACCTATTTAAAATTTAAAGCTGAACTATGCAATATTTAATTGTTCAAGAGCATCTCCTGAAATCTTCTCCTTTCTAAGCGGAGGCAGTGTCTTTGCCGCGATTCACTTTGGCCCACGTGTAGTTTAAATATTAAGCAGCTCTGCCTGGTAACCAAATATATGCATATAAATATAAATTTAACAACTTAATGAGTCATTTTATATAAATATATAAGTAGAAATTTTGATATAAAAATTTGAATGCATCCATTTAATATAGATCTACAGTACATATTTTTCAGGTTTTTTTATTTACAGTATATTTTATTCTAGCTATTTTACATAGAAAATATTTTGCAAGTTGTTTATTCAATGTTAAGAAACTGCTGTCTCTGAATATGCTGGGGAAAAAAAGAGTCCTCACAGGTTAAAGTGAATATTTCATAGAATGCTCGATGAACTCAGAATATAGGTCATCTTTTAGTGAGATTTAAAATCCCCTTTTTTCTCCTCTGAAAATGTCAATATTTTCTCTTTTTTTTTTCTCAAATAAACATCTTATAAATATAGATCAAATTTAACATCATTTATCAAACAAGAAATGAAAGCTATCTGATAAGCAATGCAGATAAGCATGCATATGTAAGCCGAATATATATAGAAACCTAACCAGATGAGTATATCTGCAGTATTTGCATTCGTTAACTGTCTAAATCGGAGGCAGTTTATCCCTCCGGATTTCAGCACCATGGATAGTGGTAATAAAATCATTTTTCGAAGAGCTCTAAACCACTGTGAGTCTGAAAGAGAACAAGGAAAAAAAGAGTAAAAAAAAGAAGTAGTCAACCATTTCTATAAACTTTTTATCATAGGTTTCAAAACAGATTGTGTGCCACTTTCAACCACTGATCCCCCACCACCCGGCAGAACGGATGTAAACATGAGTTAACTGTATAATCCAATGCATTGAGAGATTATATTTGGATTATATTTTACATTTCGTCTTTTAACTAGGACCTTTGTTCTTCTCAGCATCAAAAATACGTTTTCAACACAATCCTTAAATGAGTTACTGTATGCGTCTGGCCAGTGTTGTGATAGATTATTCACTGGAAAAAAATTATATATACATTGTACAGTACATATTCGCACACTCAATATAATAATATAATAAAGAATATATATGAAAGAAAAGGAGAAAGGTAATAAGCACTGAAACCATTGAATAAAATTCAATTAATGCACAAATACAGTAAAACACGGTATAAGGACTATTAGAATTAATAGGACAATCTGTACAAAATGTTTTTTCTTTTCCTTTTTTTCTTTTCTTTTCCTTTAATTAAATAAACAGTCTGCTCATGGATTAAGAAATGGATAAGGATCAGGTCTCCTGGAAAAGATCAGAATCTTTTTATTGCCTTTCACATGGCAGAAGAGAGTCAGCTGCCAGTTTATAAAGTATGTACTATTCCCTATCCTAAAATTACACTATAGATCATTCGGGATAAATATTTTACAGTACACATTAAGGCACTCAGAAATGTTGACAGTGCATATTTGTGGCTCGCTTAAGGCCACAAGGACAAAGTAAATCTGCTACAAAAATAGCAAAACTGAAACTTATTTATTGATTTACTTTCTCCCCTTGTCCAGTAACCATTCAACACTTTGTTTTGTCATTTATAAGATATATATTAAACAAACAAAGGACCATGGCATATGAAACTGTAATAATGTCAATTAACTGCCATTTCCGTGCTGCTTTTATATGTTGGGTCATGTTTCAAACACCCCGTGTGAAAGCAGCTCAGTCATTTGTGTGAATGAGGAAGCGTTAAAGGCTCAATATTGACTTTTTCCTCATGCACACTATGTAGAATTAAATTATCACAGATTGAGATCCAGACAATCCTTTATCTTGAATCCCTCACATTACTGCTTCCTCTCACTGTGCCTAGTGTTTGTTAATACAATATAGGGCTAAAATTGGGTACACAATGTCTTTCAGCAGATATGGGACGTCTCGTTGCAAAGCTATTGCAGTTTGGAGATTCTCATTATTTATTTATTTTCTCAAGCAGAGCGGTGTTAACTAGGCCACCAAAGAAGAGTGAATGGCTGGAAAACTATGTTAAATTATTACAAAAAATTTCAGGAAATTCAAAAAGAGTAGTCACTCCTGCAAAGCAGCTAACCATAAGATCGAATAAGGATTTTATGAATTACCACGCCATGTAACAGATGGTAGTCTTTAGTCTCTGTTTGCTTTACAGAAGTATGGTTAACAAAATGTATTTATTAACATTTTGCTATCATTTGCATCTAAAACAAAATGTCTGATATCTTTTAAAGCAACAAAAATTTTTTATGATTTTAATACATAATATAAACAAGGTCCAAAACAACACTTGTGGCAGTAATCATGATAAACATTATGTACAATATTGCATAAAACAGTGGTAAATTCAGCCTCTACGCCATTTTAAATCCCATCAAGATGTCTTGCTTCTAAAAATATACAGACATATGGGCATCACTTTGCTATTGTTTGCACACGCTCCCTAGTTTAAGATGATTCTAACTAAACAACATGCATACTGTGGATTACACCTGCTAGTTTGAGGCAGAAAGAATCAGGGAACAATAGTCCTCTTTAAACTCTCTAGACTGCCATTCAGTATGCGTGAATTCTGCATGCATTCACTTTGCACAGCTGATTGGCATTTCAGACAGAAGGGGCTTAAAGCTGGACCACATGGGGCTTACAAACACTAGACCAAACTACCAGCCAATGTTAAAACCCCCCACCGCAAAGAGCTTAAGATACTTATAATGGTCGCTTGTACAACAGTGCTGTGATTGGCTTCTTCTCAACTTTTAAGTTTATAATCCATTTTGCCTCCTGTGAAATCTTGATTAAGTGCCATCTGCAATCTCTGTCTTAATATGACTCAAATGCTTCTTGTTTGGCTCTTAGACATTCAATGAATCTTGACTGATTTATATATTACATGATTATCAAACACACTTTCATTGTGGTTTTTGAAATATCATGCAAGCACAATCTTCATGCAGGGCCATTATGACACGGCCTTATACAAATATGACATTTGCTGTCCGCTGTGAGAGTCCTCTGGGATTCTTATCAGTGTAACACATGAAAGAGGACAGAATCGTAGACGTATCAGATGAGTATAAAATTTGCAGACAGGCGCAAGCTCCCCCTGAGAGCTATAAAACAATACAAGCATAAATCTCAGGCACTTTTCAGGTTTATTTGTGGGTAGAAAACAGACTCTAATTTGAAGCTGTATAACTCTGTTTATTTCTAGAATTGGAAAAAAAAAAAATCAAGAAATGAAATGAAATATGAAAAATCAATGTTGTGTTGATTATAGTTTTAACATATCCAACAGTCTTTATTATCACTTATTATATCACTTATTATCACCATATTCATCTTGTGAATATGGGTCTTTAAATTCACTAAATATACCAAATGTAACCCATGCAAACTTGTACATCACAGTACTGGTTTCCATGGTTCATTTCAAATCATATAAAAAAATAAATAAATCATGATTGTAAGAATGTTCCTAAGCAAGAAAGTTCCAGAATTTCAAATTCAGCAAAAACTCATTATCGTGAACATTTTTACATTATCATTATTGGACTTGAGTCTCGTGCACATCCCTAGTAAAATTAATATGTAGGTTTATGATTCATATCTGAAGGAACAAGGATACATTAATTAAACATCTTACCTTTGGGGATTTAAGACAAGTTGGAGGTTATCCTTTAAGAGAATATTTTTAAGAATATTCTTCCAGGAAATCCAATTCTTTTAAAGTTTTGTCTTTAAGTCAAGTCAAGTCAAGTCAAGTTTATTTGTATAGCGCTTTTCACAATACAGATTGTATCAAAGCAGCTTCACAGTATTAAATTAAAATAATACAACAAAGTTTGTTTCAAGAGGAATTTATTGATTGATAAAATTCAATAAATTCTTTAGAACAATCTTAAGAAAAAAAAGGTTAGAATATTCGTCAGAAATGTTTTTGGTAATACAAAATATACTTAACATTATTCTTAAGTTAGAAAATAAGAAAGGAAAAAAAAAAACAGTTAAAAAGAATTTTAGGGTGCTTTTACACTGGTAGTTTAGTTCAAAACAGGGCACGGTTCACATGAAAAATTGGTAATGTAAAAGCTGTCATGCGGGCCCGGAAGCGCACCGGGGGACCAAACCCCAGACTACCTGTGGCAGGTGTTCTGAGCTCGGTTGCACTGGAACTGCGATTCGAGTGAATGAGTGAAACCCACTCGGAGTGAACAATCGCGCTCGGACTCAGACCTAATCTGGCCCCTGGTTTAAACCTGGTTTAAAAAAGTCATTAGTTTGTAAATCTGACATCACAGCTTGCACTGTATTTGCTGTTGCATGCACTACTAAAGACCTAAAAATGGAATTCATCTAAAACCACAGATAATATCTGATAAAACATATGGCAATCCCTAACTAGATTTTAAATTGTCACAAATGTTAATTTTTTTGTCAAAATTTTGTAATTTTAGTCTGGAGCCCTGTTACATTGAGCTTTACAAAGAGCCACATGATAGCAATATGTAATACCATTTCACAACACCTCTGAAACAAAGCAGACTCTGCTTTCTTTTGTTTCAATGCACAAACATACACTTACCCAGTAAAGCCTGGGAAAGTTGTCTCTTTGCTATTACTTACCACACAAGAGTCATTTTGTGGGAGCGCGTCACCCGCCTCTTATTCACACGCTTGTGTTTGTTTACACACTGCAGCGAGAGCAGATGGAGCAACGTCATCCATATTCATCGACCCAAGCGCTGTCACCTTGACCCTGACGCCAGGCTCTTGCCCTGCGCTCTGTGAGGGTTCAATAGAGACACTCACGGCTGCTGCACAACACCAGAGTAGGCCCATTATAGAAGAGGCTGGGAAAGATGGAGAAGAAGCCTCTTCTTGCCACCCCCACGCCTCAAATCTGCATTCCGAAACTCATGCTCTCAAGGAACGCCATTGAGAATGGAACATCTGCCCAGTAATGGGGGTTTCCTAAGTTGATGGATGAAGGAAGGAAAAAGCAGACAATAGTGTGACACAGGGAAGAGCTCAATGGAGAGCTTGATGGTTCATCTCAAGGTCTTGGTCAGCATAATCAATTGGAAGACCTGGGAAGAAGGGTTTGTGAGAGCAGTGAGGCAATAGCGGTCCCACAGCTTGCGATTTGGACAGAGGAACATTTATTTATCTGGTCCTCACCAAAGCTATGCCAAAACATGCACCAAAAGCCCTAAATAACTCAGAGAGCAACAGACCCTATGCAGTTTGATGGAGAAAAAATGCTTTTGGTTGCACTGAATCACCACAGTTAAATTCAAATAAACCCCTTTGTCTTGCACTCTTGGGTTTTGTAACGATGACAGAGAAATGTACTCCCAGAATCTGCAGTAAAATATCCTTTACAATGAGACAATTAACCTCTTCGATTACAGAAGTGGAGGACAGATGACCCATGATGTTCCTGCCAAAATGAATGAATGCAAAGCTATAAACTAAGACAAGTCCATGCTAATTTGCATCAAGTGTACATAATGAAAGCCATAAATCACTGAGCACATAAAACACACCCACAAGAACTGAGATGACACCGGTGAGGAAGGTTGCGTGAGCCAAAATTATTCACAGGCACTAGAAATAACAGTTTCCTCTTATAATGTCCCGTCCAGTTGCTTCTAACCAGGCCAGACCTGCCTAGTTAAGTCCAGGACTAAACCCTGGAGATAACACACTATGTAATGTCAAGGGAGAGGGCTAAAGCATTTATTAGTAAACTAGGAGGTTTCAGGCGATGCTGCAGTATGAACCCCAGGTTTGTATTTCCCATGCGTGCTACAGGAAACACATTAGTCACAGTGACTATGAGGTCCCCTAGTGGGAGGCGTCATCTTAATGAACTGCCATGTGAAAGGATGTCTCTCCCTCTCGTGCCATAAATACGTCTTTCACCGTTTTTGCACCACGGAGTGCTCGCCTGTGGGTGCTCGTAGGGCACGGGGAGCACAGTGTCATTGTTACATGCATCATAAAATGAAGTGGATGAACCTGCCTGGATGGCGCAGAGGACATAACCTTGAAAACTGGCATGTTAAGTGGAGAAATCAGAGCTTAAACAGAAGCCAAAAAAGTTTCTGTACTTTCCCCACAGAGGAATGAACTAAATAAACCAATGAGCTACCGTTTCGTCATAAAAGGAGAATTTGGATTTTGCTTTATCTAAAATAACTATAAAAGAGAAATGGCAACTTAAAAAGAAATAAATATAAGGGCTATCAAAATATTACAATGATTCACTTTTTTTATTTTTATTAACTTGCCAAGTAAAGAAAACAAGATATTATGTTTAAGTTGTCCATTTGTGTGAATGACATGTTACAGCAAATATCCATTAAGACTCCAGACATGCAACAGTGATCTTTTCTCATCTCCCTCGCACATCTCCACAAAAAAAACAAAACCCCACAGTGTTCTTTCCTATTTTTATCTCATCAAATGTCTCAGCTAATCAAAATGAATCAGTTAATATAAAAAAACATTCTTTTTAATTTGAGTAGAATCCATTTTGTGAGTCTGTTTTCACCCACATTATCAATTATTTTAGTTTAAATGTTAATTCTAATTAAAAACATTTTAACAATATTTATGACAGCTTTAAAAGATATGCAGTACTATGAGTTTGAAGAAACTAATTGTATTAGTAAATGAAGACAAACACTACCATTTAAAATGTTTATATATATATTTTTTTTTAAAGGTCTCTTTTGCTCAAAATGGCTGCATTTATTTGAATTTACAGAAACACTGAAATATTACTACAATTAAACCGTTTTCTATTTTAATGTATTTTAAAATAATTCATTAAGTAATTAATTCATGTGATGGCAAAGCTGTATTTTCAGCAGCCATTACTCTAGTCTTCAGAGTCACATGATAATGAACATGATGAGGATAATATACTTGGTGCTCAATAAACATTTCTTATCAATGTTTAAGACAATTGTGCTGTTTAAAATTGTAATATTTTAATAAAAAACTGTGAAATATTTTTTTGTTTCAGAATTATTTGATAAATAGAAAGTTAAAAAGAACAGCATCTATTGAAAAATCGAAATCTTTTGTAACATTATAAATATCTTCACTCTCACTTTTGATTAATTTAATGAATCATTGCTAAAAAAAAAAAAAATTCTACAATTAAAACTTGCTAACTCCAAAGCTTTGAACGACAGTGTACTTGGCAAGATAAAAAATGTTGGGAAACAGAAACACTGAACTATATGATTTCAGTTTAAACATAGCCATTACTTTAGCTTTCAATAACAACTTGTCCATCTAAATTTGCTGAACTCAAAGCTTGCTCTTGATACTAACTTGAAATTTATGTACCAAAATTATAACTCTAAAGAATGATATTGTTCCTCCACAGCTAACTTATTTCTGATTATTGTTTTTCACAAAAATCACTTCAAGGAGCATACACCATCTCATTGATGAAAGGCTTATGCTGAAAGGGTTTTGTTTGCTGAAATAAAGTAACAACTTTCCTATGTGAAATAAGGACAACTCAGTTCACTGCATCTTTCATTGTTAGCACAATTGAATAAGAACATGAAATGGAAATGTTACAGATGCCTTATGAATAAATTAACAGTATGAACAACATCTCTGTTTCTGTTCTCTCCAAAAAGACCAAAAGCCTATTCTGAGTTGTAGTGACGTGTGCTTAGATCCTCTTTTTATCAGTGGTGATGAATAATAGCAACTAAAAAATAAAATGCACAAATCTGACTTTACTTTTAATGGCATACAATAATGTCAGGTTATGTATCATACTGACTATATATTTAATATGCACTCACAAGAAATATATGTGAAGAAAAGTACATTTTGAAGAATGTATGTAATCCATTTAAATAGATTTTTGCATAAATGAGTCAAAACTCCAAAGAATTCACAAAATTGTTCCTGCACATGTATAAAGTGTCTGCATATTAAAATGTGCCTATTTGCTTGAATGTGTACTGGGCAGGTTCTCAAAGGCATTGTGGGACACCACTCATACTCTTGTATGTTAAAGAGACGTCTCGGTCTCCTGAAATCAAGACAATTTAGAAACCCTTTACTCTACTGGGAGCTGGCTGACTAATTAACTGACCAAGCTATTTTGAATAAATGCAAATGAATTCTTCTCAGCATGCAACATCCACAGGGAACATCTCAACCTTTTCCCACATAGTAAATATTCTGCTGTCACCACATCATGTTTCATCAACTTGTTTCATCCAGACCATAATTACCAGAAAATCATTGGGCCTAAACATATTAGTCAGAGTGAAGTGGAGAAAATGCTTTTCACTATTTTATGCCACACAAAAAAATGACATAACTGAGTTATCATCTCTGATGTGAATTCATAAAGGGCAGAAACAATTATTTATGCTAACATTTATTTATTGAAATAAAGGCTAAAATGACCATGTGATGCCGTCTATTTGGAGATTCTGGATTTTGCAATATTCCACAACAGGTAAATGTTGAGGCTGTGAAGTCAAATCGGGATTGAAGGGATTCCTACCCAGGGAGTTTATCATGTTAATACATGAATGTTGTTGCACAACGGGAGGTAAATTTCAAGTCATGCTGTGAAAAGGGGTAAGGCAATCAAAGCAGGTTAACTTCTAGTCATATTCTACATATTTCAGTCCATCTGAGTATCCTCGAAAGAAAGGGATATCTGCTGTAGGATAGTAAATTCTATATTATAATGACAATAAAATGTACTATATATTGTTAATATATATATATATACGACTTGTTACATCTCTCATTGTACTGCAGTATTAGATTAGTTTGCACCACAATTACATGAAATGACACAAGTCTTGGATGGGAAATGGGTTGATTTGGCTTGTCATGTCAAATAAGGCTCTCGTTCAGAAAACAATATCATTCAGAATGAATTATCTGGCTCTGCAGTCAGTTCTACCATGACGCTTTATTGTGAGTTAGAACAGACAACTGACAGAGCGTTAGTGATGTGTTGTGACACAGGGTTAAAACTGTGTCTCTCGCTGCAATTTGTCTGTCCATCCTGTCAGCAAAAATGAAAACATGAAACAGTTGCGAAGAAGAGATATGGTCAGAAGCATCGTGTAAATATTCATTTGAAGCATTACACTCATGGAAGGCAAATACGAACATGTTCCTATTTAATACTGTATAAATATCCATAGCTACTCATGTAAGATAAGTGTTTTATTACGTAAAAAAAAAAACATACTGAATTACAGCACAACAGCATTTTGAGTCTTTACCTCAACTTAAAGGTCATTTTTTCATGTTAAAATACTTTATTCTAATCATAGCAGCCGCAAAACACAACTGGGGTTTTCGCAAACACAGTCAGCATTAAAAGACTCCGCTTTGCTGAAATACCAAAAACTCTACCACTAAAGATGAGAGTCTGTTCTTTCCCATCAAAGCCACTTTTCATCAAAAAGTTTTTAAAATTGTGACAGGTTTCTCGCGGTCACCTCTAAGTAAACTTCTGCTTTCTGAAATAACAGAGAATGTCCCTATCGCATTCAGCATGGGTTTTATTCTTCTATGCACATACCCGTCATCATTCACATTAGTACTGGCACATTGTCACTTTTGATACACACCTTCAGAAGAATGCAATAGCGTTTGCCAAGCACACTTTAATATTTAAACACACCCACTTCAGAAGTGCTCACTGCAACCTACAAGAGAGTTGCTACTGTTGTTAACATTTTTCTTGTTGACATGCTCTTATTGTTGCTGTTGTTGATGATGCTGTTGTTGCTGTTGACTTTTAACTGTGGTACAATATTAATCTCTATATCTCTCAGCTCAGATTACCTTTAAACTCATTCAGGTCAGGCATTTAACAAATGCAAAACAATCACCAAAAAACACAAAAATTTGAAATGACTTAAAAGAAATGAAGGAATACCAAAGGGTGTTGATGTATTAAGGTTGATATGCAGACCTTAAATTAGGCCAGCCTTCTGCTGCCCTAGGCCTTCAGTGTCCCCTGAGATACAAGCATCCCGCAGTGAATCCTGGGAAGCATCCCGCTACTTCGTCTGATCAAGGGCTTTCACCTCAGCAGTGTATCAGGAAAAAAATGCTGATCCAACAAGATTCACACCAGTATAGCTCCACTTCCAGAACATAAAAGTAAATTCAGTGGCCAGTTGCATAAAACTACTCAAGCTAGTCATTACATTTTTTTCTTCAAAAACATAGCCTAACATTTTTAAGTTGGAGTCAAAGTAAGACATATTACCACTTGGCAAACTGTCAGCAGCAGATCAAAATCAGATACTGGTATTAAAGCTGCATTTTATTTTAAAGTTGTATTACTGAGATATTTTCATGTTAATACATTTAAGTATCAGTCTAAATTATCAAAAAAAAACTATTATTTTTTTATTTTTTTATTAAATTATCAGTTAAATTATTAGTGTTTTTAAAGATTAACAGTAAATTAGTGTGAGATGAAGGCAAAGGTAATCTAAATGTAAAAACAGGGGGAAACAGGATTGCGCAATACAATTTTTCAATAGCAGCCAATGCCGATAAATGACACACAAAAAAAAAACACACAAAAAAAAAGCAGCATTAGATTTCTAATATGGTACAGATATATCATGCATTCCTACTACAGATACATTTTCAGGACCTGATAATTAATAAATATTTTAACTAAATATACAAGGTGTGTAGTTCCTGTTTTATCCATTAGTGATAGTAAACCTTACAAAAAACAAGACCAAAACACACAGATCACTGGCAAAAATATGCTCAGGGTTGAGTGCTCAACAAAAGAAATAAAATAAAAAACAGAAAAAAGTCGGCACACCAAAGCTCCAAAGCTCTTCGTCAGCCTGTGTGCTCGAAACATAACCAGTGTGCGAGACCACTATTAGCCTACATTTTTTGCATATTTTGGAGCTTCTTTTTTTTTTGGTAGTAAACTTTAATCAACACACTCACCGCGCTCTCCCAGCTAATTATGTGTTGACACCTATGTATCAATCCAAAAATGCAAAAAAGGTCTGCACTCTAAAAATCTTTTATTATAAACAGGAGATAAAGTTAACAAACGTTTCGGCTCTTTGCCTTCATCAGTGAGCTCACAGTGAGTGCAGATCTTTTATGCATTTTTGGTAGTAAACTTTAAACATGCACAGAGAAAAGGGAAGAGAAGTCTAGATAGATAGACAGGCTTCCACCTGCAGCTCCTGAAATTCAATAAGACTGATGTTTTTCACATGACCAGGGCATACCTTTCCATATTCCTCTTTACTGAAGCTATTTTTAACACCTCTATTACCACCATACACACAATGTACCCGTGTGCCGTGTCTTTGGGTCTCGATGGATTGTTGTCATAGCCACAAACTCCAGAGACCAATCTATGGTGACTTAGCGTTGACATGGTTACAATCTCCTTAAATGTTCTCAGTATTGGCGGGAGGAGGGTTGAAGGGATGGGAAGGATGGTTATAGGGAATAATGGCAAAAAAGAATGAGAGTGCACTCTGCTTGTAGAGGTTATGTCAAAACTGGTTAGTGGGATTGTTTTACATACACCTTATAGCAAATATATAATTTAGTTTGGAATAAAATCACGATGAGACTAACAAATGTGCATTGGTACAACCAAAATAGCTTTATACAGTGCTTATACATTTAGCAAAACATTTCTTAAGGAAATTAAGAATCTAAATGTTTTTCATGAGATCTGGATTGTTTCTTAGAAACATTAAAAAAAGAAGAAAGAAAAAAAGCTATGTAATCTTGTGTCTCAAGTTTTTTTTTTTTTTATGGTTCTTTAAATGTTCTTTACACATAGTAACAGTTCTATTTAGAACCGTATTATACATGTATATATTTTTATATGTTATATTTATCATCAAATTCTTCTGGAAATAAATAAGATATTCACATTAATTTTATAACTTTAACTGTAACAAAGCATGCTGTTTGTTTTTCAAATGAACCCTTTTTGTAAATAAATCTCATGAGCAAAGAGCAACCTTTAAAGGAATAAAAATAACATCCCACTCAATGTTGATAATATTATCTTCCATCACTTTGACGAACCTGTTTCAATTAGCTAAGCAATATTACATCATTAGTCATGATATATTATCAGTCGCATGCCTATAGTCGAATCACAGCCATGCTGATATTCAATGCAGTTAAGCAAGTGATATTGCTTTTTTACAAGTTCTATGAACAATATGTTAATATTGAGTAATATTCGGAAAAAAATGGCCAGCTGGCTTGAATATTTTCTTCTCTGCAAAAAAAAAAAAAAAAAAAACTTTCAAAGAAGCCAAGGCATCAAGCCTGTCGCCAAGCAACTGACAGGCTGTATTTAAAAGTGTTTTTCTTTACTTGATGTAGACTTGGACACCTGTGTTTGTGAGATGACTAATGTAAGTATGTCTGACTGAACAGAAAGGTCATTTAAATTAGCAGTAAATTAGATTTGGTATCAAGCCATTAAGTATGTGACAGGAACACACGGTTTAATTCCCCATTGACTGCATGAGATTAAAAAAAATGATTTCCATGAGCAATTTTAAGCACTGAATAACTTTTCTCATTACACACAACCTAATTGAGGAGAGAGAAACCAAAACAGAAAGATGCAGAGAAAGATTGCATCACACTGCAAAACCAGCTTTCATAAAGGAATCAGACAGGTTCAATAAAAGTTCAGATCTATTGACATCTGTGACGTGCTGCTGTCCATTACAGCATTCATCCATCACACTAGAAATAGAAGGTCAAGCATACAGGAAATCTGCATTCTTTCTTTGGATACGGCAGAAATAGTACTATGCTATTACAACATGATGCATCATCTGCATAAGATGGTTTAGACAACTTTACTGCTCAATTAACAAGTTGGAATGATTAAACACTGCAATTAAAATCCCAGACTTTGATTGTAAGCCAGCCACTATAATTACTTTTTGTTTATTTTTGCAAACTGAGGGACGAGTTGAGATTACTGTCTGTGGTAATTGTAAGCACAGATACTGCTTAACTTGCATCACTACGCCACTTAAGTTAAGAGTTAAAGGGAATATCAAAACGTCCAGGGAGGGAGAGAAGGTGGGAGGTGTTTTGGTAAGCTGTCAGAGGGATTGTGGTGGTGATGATGATGACAAAGCAGGATGAGAGAACTCCAGACAAGAGCTGACAGGACTTTGCTTGTGATGAAGAACTCACCTGCAGTCTAACCCTCCTCCTCCTCCTCCTCCTCCTCCTCCTCCTCCTCCTCCTCCTCCTCTTATATGCCATGGTCCCTCATCACTGTGTGTGCAATAGCTCTTTCACATGATGAATGCATAGCTTTCATGTGTTTGCCATGCGGGTATGAACTTGAGTGTGTGTGCTTATCTGCTATATGTGCCTGAGCAATGGTGCAAAAATCCTCTATTGCACTGTCATTGAAGTCTAGATTGATTCCACTGTCTGTGCCACTGACTGAAATGGAGGTTTCGATCATGCATCACTGCTACAGTCAGGCTTTACTGGGTGTGATTCTGAGGTCTAGGCTCACATACGTCTGAATCATTCCTCTAATGATCAACATTTATGTCAGCTGGAAGGATGGAGGGTTATGGGTGTCAGGGAAAATTATATTTTTATCAGCCGCAAACAAGATGGGGTTCTCCAGCAGTCTTGCATCTAAGGTCAACGATGTAATTGCTAACTAACACTAAAATAAATCTGAAATAAAATAAAAATATTGAATGTAAACAAAAGAAGGCAGCGGCTATTTGCAATAAGTGCAAATTGCGTTAAATGCTACTTATACTTAGTACAAATGGCAGATACTATTTGAACCTCAGTGTATTGTAGTATATAAAACAGTATGCAATAATAACATATTCAGTTTATTTGATTATATATATTAAAATCATAAATGGATGCTGCTTTAATTGGGGACATTAACTGTCCCTATCCCTAAAGCCCTCCCACCTACTCCTAACCATACCAATTAAACAAATTATTCCCACCATTATTAACCTTTAGGCACTTTATTTCCACTTTTCAGAATTTTTCTTATCTTTTATTTAAAATAAACGCCTCTCCAAACTTATATGCGATGGGAAAAGAGAGAAGAATGAGATAGGAAAAAGGCGGATTCGAAAAGTGCGTTGGATTTAATCATATACATCGGTTCCACGAGAATCAATTAAGTTAAACAAATATAATTTGTCATATAATAAAGTCATTTTTTAGTAACCCAATTAAATAGTCTCAAAGTGATTTTAAGTTCCCTGAAAGGATTAATTCTTTTTTATATATTTGTGTCACATGACTGAATTAAGATTGTGTTAGCTAGCTAGCTACCTAACAATTAGCTAATAACATATTAACATGCTCAACGCTAAGTATGAAGCCCTTTATGGACAAAGTAATAACATGTTCTGTATCAGTCCACAGCCTAAGCAAATCTCCACTCTTTTCCACAATGTAACCCAGTGTCATTTAAATGGTTCTAATAATTACAACATAATTGAACATTAAACACTATTAAACACTATCAGGTCTCCCCTTTTCTCATCTTAAATTTAAACAAACTTAAATGAAAACCAAAAATATAAAAATAGAAGCTAATATTAATAAATACTATAAAAGCATTCAAATAATTGTAAAATAACACTGTGGATAGTGTTCACTGTTAATTAATAGTTCAGCAATTATCAGCTAGAACACACTAGCAATTAGTGCTGGGCGGTATACCGGTTCATACCAAACATATTTTTGTTATGATATGCATTTTTAATATACCACAATCCTGGAGTATGCCGCTTCAACAACGTTGGGATCACGGCGCGACCTGATTAAGAGGGTCTTTTCACTGTTGCACTGGTGATGCACAGCTGTGTGTGTTACTGTGACGGTGAAGATGGGGAGGTTAAACTATAATTGATAGCTCTCAAATTATGTTAGTGTTTCCCATACATTGGTTCACCCGCCACAAATAGATTTTCCAAAAGGCTTTGACATCGTTGAAAAAACATGAGCACTGACCGTCCGTTACAAAGTCAAAACATGGCGCCGGTGTTTTTAAATTAATACCTTTGAAGGAAACTGACTGTCTTAAGAAAAGTTTCGATTTCTTTATCTTTCCTGATAAAGCAGCGTTTATGAGCGCTGCGTTGCTTTGTTTTCAGCCGTTACCGGGGAAATCGCTGTTTCTCCCACTAAAGCGCCTCCTGCTGGCACCTCTTTGTAAACACTGCAAACCTGTATTAATACCAAGTGAATTAAACGGCAATTCATTAACTGGCCGCTTGAGGCTGGCTGCAAAAGTGAGTCAAATCTGCATCTCCCCATGTTGAAATGCCCAACTTTACAGCAGAAAAAAACATGTTTACAGCCTGGAGCAAAAAGTGGCTTTGGTCTATACAGCTAATTTTGCCCTTCATGACAACTGTGAGGGGGGTGATTTTTTTTTATAACTCATCTGTTTAAATTATATTAAGCCTTAAATTTCTGCATAGTTAAGGGTGTGTCCACTTTTGAGTGACAGGTGGATTCCCGCTGCTGTGGTCATTAGTCATCATTAGCCGTTTGTCTGCTGTCTGTTAGCCGTCACATTACCTCAGCTCATTGTCTGACTGTAAAAAGAAATAAATTCGGGAGTGACGCGCTGCCAAGATGGCGACGTTCGGCCACGCCCACTTTAGGCTTCAAAAACGGTCTTCAGAAACCTACGGGTGACGTCACGGACACTACGTCCATATTTTTTTACGGTCTATGATTAATACTAGTGTGGAATTTTACTATATTTTTTACAATATCTACAATATTCGTACGAGTGATAAGAAGGTGGCTAATTCGTATGAATTCCTACGACCTCACTCGTACGAATTTGTACGATTTGTCTAAACCCACGAGATGGGTAGGTTTAGGGGCGGGGTCAGGGGTAGGTCATTCGTATGAATTCATACGAATTAGGCAATTCGTAAAATATGTACGATTTAGAAAAATCTTACAACTTTGTACAAGTGAGGTCGTATGAATTCGTACGAATTAGCCACCTCGTAGAATTCGTACGAATTGCCGTGAGATCAGGCTGAATATTCACTCATGAGAGTGGCCTAAAATAGGGCATCCTAAGTCAAGTCAAGTCAAGTATATTTGTATAGCGCTTTTCACAATACAGATTGTATCAAAGCAGCTTCACAGTATTAAATTAAAATAATACAACAAGGTTTGTTTCAAGTGGAATTTATTGATTGATAAAATTAAATTAAATATCCCCAAAATATCCCCAAATGAGCAAGCCAAAGGCAACAGTGGCAAGGAACCGAAAAACTCCATCAACTGACCTAAGTCAATCTACTGCAGTATTTCCTCTCTCAATCAGTAGAAAATGTGGTAAACACTCAGTCATGCTTGAAAAAAATACCGTAATATTAATATTTACATTTATTCATTTAGCTGACGCTTTTATCCAAAGCGACTTACAATTGCTATATATGTCAGAGGTTGCACGCCTCTGGAGCAACTAGGGGTTAAGTGTCTTGCTCAGGGACACATTGGTGTCTCACAGTGGATTCGAACCCAGGTCTCTCACACCAAAGGCGTGTCTTATCCATTGCGCCACCACCACCAATATATACCGCCATATACCGTGAAACCGGTATAATTTTGAAAAATACAGTGATATGGATTTTTGGTCATACCGACCAGGCCAGCACTACTAGCAATGCCCTACAACACTTTAACAACAACACAGCAAATCAAAGCATATTTTGCGCAAAACAAAATGAAAATATCTAGCATTGTGTTGCTATTTTACTGTCTTTACAACCAAAGACAATAACACTGACAATGCTATTTGTCCTAGTCACAGTACCTACCATGATTAATGTCCATCATCCTTTAGTAACATTAATTTATATATATTGTGCACATACAACAGAGAAATACTGAAGGGGTGATGATCAATCATAAAGCCATTTTTTATAGCGCGACTGACTGAATGAGGTCTGGCATCTCTCTATAAAATTCTTATTGGTATTATGGTGATGACTGCCACAGAAAGGCTACTAAATCTTGCCACGATGATCCACATTAGTAATGGCTAATTATCTTTTAACGAGGTTGGCAACCGGGCGAAGCATACCGAAGGGTCATAGATCACCATGTTCAATCGCCATTTCTCTAGTTTCATCATTTCTTTAGATTCCCTATGGCACTAAGTATTAGAATAAATTCTGTGTGCATGAATAAAACATAATGTGTATATGTAAAGCGTGCATAGGTAATGAGTACGCAAGTACAAAATAGACCTTGTTATAAAGAATATGCCTGGGGCTAATGGCAAAATTCATAAAGATGACCTAAAAACTGCCAAAAGTGGTTTTACCTGAGCCGCCATGGTGATGGAATCATTCTCAATGTTCTATGATTAGCACAACCTTCTGCAAAGCCTTCAGAATAAGGCTGGAAAGGCACATCTAAAGCATGCCAGTCTGTGATGACAGCTTCTGGAGGTTTTTGTCAGAGAGGAGGACTCAACCACCCTTGACAATATCAGGTTCTGATGTCAGTGCTTTGAAATTAAAATGCAGTTTCCCGTTTCATACGCCACCAAAGATGTTTCCATGCTTTAAACAGGAAAACAACTTCAATCTGACTGATATTACAGGGGGAAAAAAAATGAAATGTTGCCATTCATCAGAAGTATGGTAATGATAAACATGTTTTTGTGCATTAATGACTATAGACATAGCTCAATGATATTAGCTCCCACTGTGAGAGAATACAATTATTTCTTTAGAACACTAAACAACCGCAACTGCAGGAACATATGCAGCAGTATTGAACACAAATTTATAAACAAGACATGGAGAATAAAACAAAATTACTTTTTTTTTTAGAGAACACAGGAAAAAAATTTCTGTCCTTGATCATGTTTAAAGGACATGTTTCGGTATTTTACACTTAAAGCCCTGTTTTCAGATAGTTTCTGATGAAATAGAACGGTTAAGATTGAAATTTGGACACATGCTGCTGGCCCGAGAATTTTCGGTTTCTGTGGTAGCATAAAATACCGAACTTGTCCTTTAAGATCAACAAAAAGAAGAAACTAAAGTAGGTATTCAAGATTCTTCTGAAATTGAACACATAACAGTAGGCTAGTGCATACAAACATTTACAGGATTTATAGATCTACTTTTCAGTAATGCATGAATTAAATAATATCAATTATACTGCATTTATATTGATAGATTTTAATAAAAAAAACTTTTTTACATTTACATAAATATTTTTTTTCAGCATTAAGTAATACATGTTAGGTATAGGCAATATGCTGCATGAAAATGTATATCTCTGTTTGTCTCTCTTAAACAAGAAAACAAACTACTCCAAATGTCAGAACAGAAGTCTTCTGAAATTCTCTAATGTGACTAGGATACTCCTACGTATAGTTTGTGCAAGACTTAGATATTCATGGGGTTTATCAAGAGTTCACCCTTCAAAAGAAAAAGAAAGTCTTTCATCTGATTTTAGCAACAAGTGAGCATCTCTAGAACGTATACATAATTATTTTGGATGTATAGATATTAATTTATGAACTAATGAGATTTAGGAAAGCAGCTGCACAAAATCCAAATCGACAAGAGAAGCCTTAATAAAATAAGACATAGCTTAGGCATTAATGCCTGATTAGAGTATCTGTGTGGCAGTGACCTTCTGAATGCTGTGTGAAAGTCAATTTATAATCCCTGTTTGACAGAGCTGAGATGAAGAGGATTTTGGGATGAAAGAAATGCACTCAACCATAGGGCCATCAGAGGCTGGCTGTGCACATGCAGGGCTATAGATCCTGTTTTATCACATAGACAGCAGAAATATACACCATTGATGTGCACAGTCTGCACACACACTCATACATTTGGATAAACTACATTCAGTACTTATATAATATGTACGTTCTATGAACCTCAGCAGAGTATAAATGCTTCTCCAAGGTACGTTTAGTACTGTCAAAGTAAAACATCCATTAAAACTGACTTCAATTTTGCCAAAGAGCACCACAAGATATCCACCAAATTGTTTTCAGACAAAAAAAAAAGATTTTTCCATTACTATTTTGTTAGAAATAATAAATTCTAAAATACCAGTACTTAAAAAAATACATTTTTGCATAATATTATTAAAAGCCACATCAAGGAATTCTAATTCCTTGAATTCCATTTCAAGAGGTACAATACACTATAAGTTTTATCATTAAATTTTTCATTACAAATTAATAAAATACCAGTAGGCCTACATGACAAAATCAGCGTTCTTGCTTATACTAAGTCACTATATGGTAAGCCTAAAATAAGGCTTTCATTTAGAGGGGCCTCCTATTCAAAAATGTTTTACCTTTCTTAAAGCTGCCGTCGGCAAATTTTTTTTGATCATATTCAGTGTAATCGACACTATAATCCGACAGAACAACATAAATAAGATGGTTTTAGAAAAAAACCCGAGCTTCTAACTCCACCTGGAGCATGTTATTTGTTTTGCAAAAATCCAGCGCTCCCGCTTCATCAGGTCCAATCAGCGCAGGGGGGTGTGAGATCTGACTGTCAATCACAGGTCGTGCACACGCCACAGATCCCCCCTCACTCGCGCACGTTAATATCACATGCACACGCCACGCCTGAAGTTCGCCTGGAGATTGCATGAAGCGTGATGGCGGAGAGAAAATCTACTAACAAGCTTCCAATTCCTCGGTTATTGCTATCTATGGATAGATTAGCCAGGGCTGCCTACCTCCGACGGCAGACTTGCCGACGGCAGCTTTAAGTAAACAAAAAAAAAAAATCCTCCAAATATTTTATTGCCAAATATCTTAATTTTGTGTTCCACTGGGGGGAAATAAGTCAGTAAAATGGTTTTGCCATGACAGAAAAAGCCATTACATTTTTATTCTAGGGTGATAAGTTTTTATCAACAGAATTGCATCCAATCATACACTCATTCCAATGCACATCTGCACACAAGCGAATGCACAAACACACACAGCTTCTGACAGCAGACCAATCCATGCTCATCTGTGTGTTGTTTTCAGGTGGAGGTAAATTAGGATTTGGCTATACTGTACATTGTAAGGAGCACAGTTCCTGTGCACATGCATAAGAAGCTTAGGGGGTTAAGACATCAGAACTTGTTGCCATGGAGCGCAGAAGGAGGCTCTCTTTGGAAACACCCAGCATTTAGATTCATAGATACAGAATATCTTGTGTGAAGGACAAAATTCAAAAAAAGAATGCTTATATTTATTTATTTATTTACTTTCCTAAACTCAACTTTAATCTTTCTGTCCAGTAAATAAACACCATATGTTTGAGTCTGGAGTCCCTGCAGTGACGGACAGAGGCTCAGACAGGATATGACACGCGGACAGGCAACCATGGAGCCTGAGCTGAATTCTAGGCAGATGAAACACAGGTGGTGGCACTGCGTGTGTGTGTAAGCGTGCGTGCACATAGAGGTTAAGTAGAGCTGCAGGCTAAAGTGCTAAAGACCTGACAACAGACACACTGAACTGCGTCAGTGCTCACTGAATCGTTACAGTGTTGCTCTGTTTTCAGCTGGTAAAAAGAAAAAAGCTGTCATTCTGCCATTCTGATGGCTAGCCGCTGTTATCAGCGTTACAGGCTGTCAAGCTCAGCAGCTGAAAATCTGCCAGTAAATAGCTGAACATATAGGCCCATTAGGCTCGCAGATTATTAGCCAGCCTACAGGCCAGCTCTGTATAGATATGATATAATAATATATGGGTCAGTGACGTAACACTATTTGTGTCCAGGGGCTGCCAGAAACATCCTAACTCAGAATACTATCCTATCCGTTTAGTAGCCATGGACATTTTCTCAAATCTTAAGTCAAGAATTAAGATAGGAAATTTCTTTAAGACAGCCCCAGATCTCAGTTATTCAAAAATCATTTAAAATGCAATTAATGCAGACAATACATTTAAAAAATATCTTATATGTACTTACTTTCAGTTCCTGAATTGAGAAAGAAAATATCTTGGTGGTGTAAATGTCCAGTGTAACTGTTTGATGAATGAAATCTGTGATCATAGCATGGTTGGAAATTTTACAATAAAAAAAAGTTTTAAAGTGAAATCTAAATTCAGCTCTTGAATAGTACTATAAAAGTAAAGAATTTCGAAAGTAGGGCTGGGCGATATGGACGAAAAATTATAATCCCAGTATGTGGCTATATACAATATATGATTTAGGTTATAAATCTGATGAAAATGGTGCACACTGCATTCCCAGATGAACATTAAAAGCAAACCAAACCCACATATGCAGAGATGGAGTTTGAGACATGCTCCCTGCATGTAAATGATAACAGTTCATGTGCAGCAGCATTTACTGTGAACGGAGCCACTCTGAGACTCACGTAACCTTCACGCGTAAATAATTAAAGCGCATATATTAAACACACAGGGCATATATTTATTTAATTGAATCACAGCCTTTGTGAATTCACAATAGTACTATGCTATATAGTATGGTTTTTAAATGGTTATAATACATTGTTCACCCTTAGAAAAAGGTCTAATAATGCGGTTCATGGCTTCACGTCTTTAGAATGTGCCACTTCCAGTATTTTAAAACATTATAAAACATCTCAAATCCATTAAACAGCACAAGTATCTGTCAGAGCATCTGACAGGACAAGCCACGCTAAACTATATGCTTTTACTATAACTTAAGAGTTATATTGAAGCCCTTAATATAAAGCATGTTTAGGTCAAATTGGATTATGCGCTTTCCATGCAGCAGCTCTGTCCTCCGCAATTTTTCAGATGAGCTTGTAATATCAAACTACTGTAAATAGATATAAATGGTTTTGCCTATTCCTGTATCCTTTATAAAAAATATATCAATACATCGCACACACTCGATATACTGCCCAGCCCTACTTAGAAGTATCAAGCATATGTTCTCAATCCCCCAAATCTAGCATCAGAGATCCAAGCCATGTCAGCAGCAGAATATTAGTCAATGAATAATTCAGGGTGGGACATGTCCCAAGTAATTTGTTTAAACCCAAATCTCCTAGAAATGTCATTCAGGGAGTGTTAGGTAAAGAGTCTCAGTCCTCCTTCAAGAGAACAGTTCTTTTACATGTGTACACTGCAGGAAAAAGATATTTAGATTCGCTTGGGATTGGGAATCATAATGGACACATTATGGTAAGAGCACTACAATATTTATGGCTTTGACACTACTTTGACTCTTTTTGAATCTTGAGTGTTACCCACAGGCATTACAGGCTGGCAAATAAAGTAGATATATTCATTAAGGAAAAAATATGATGTCAACAAGACTACATTTCAGAAAACTAAGGTTGAACTAAGGTTAAAAAAAACTTGTGTCCTTTTTATTTTTAAAGACAGCTGAACAGCAACTTCCTGCCAGGGTCAAAAAAATAATAATTGTGTGGGTTTCTATATATATAGATGATTTTCGGTAATACTGCAGACCTCCTCTACACTCCCAGTGGATTCCTGTAGAGAATACATCACTCATCCTGCTGAGCAACCTTCAACTGAACATTGGTATACATGCATGTCAGTCGGCTCCATCTAGTCCCACTCACGGCTTCAAATACTGGCACACCACCTTCATCCTGGGATTCCAGACAGTCCAACCTCCCTACTATGAATAATTAAACACTGAGAGAAACAATTACATAAAGTGGATAATCAATTATTTAGCCCCGATTCTATGTATTATTGACAAAGGAAGCTGAATGCTCCTGTAACTTAGTTGTGACTAGAACTCAACAGCAAACTGCATTGGCAATAGTTTAGGGACATGGTTAACATGACTATGTGGGGTGACCACTGAGGGATTTTATGTATTTGCTTAAAGGGTAGCTGCCAAAAAACAAACTGGATTCAGGATTGTGAATTGAAAAGATTGTCGATTGCAAGATGCCAGATTTGTAGAGATCCAAATATGGTACCACTGTGATGAACATTCACACACAGACATAATCTTTCTGCATGTTGTGGTAATTAAAATAAATAAAATTAGGGCTGGGGATATTATGTACAGTATAACCTTGTGCATGACATACATTCAAACTCTGCAGAAATCCCAGAAATCCATGTAGGCCTGCCAATAGAATGTATAAAGTATAGAAAGACTTATTTGTCAACATTTTCACTGATTTTAAATGGGTTAAGCTAGGGTTAAAGGGATAGTTCACCCCAAAATGAAAATTCTGTCATTAATTACTCACCTTCATGTTGTTCCAAACCCGTAAGACTTCCGTTCATCTTCAGAACACAAATGAAGATATTTTTTATGAAATCTGAGAGCTTTCTGTCTCTCCATTGGCAGCTACTCAACAACCACTTTGACACTTCAAGTTCATAGAGATCGTAAAACTAATCCATATTAATCAAGCGGTTTAGTCCAAATTTTATGAAGAGACAATCACTTTATATGATGAAAAGATTGAATAAACGTTGAACAGCGAACATAAAAATAAGCTCAAAGAACCTGCTTGAAGCACGAGAACAAACCTCTTGCTGAAGCTCAAACGTGCTGCGTAACAAGAGAATGAACCTTATTGGTTCTTGCTTAAGTGCAAACGTGCTGCGCAAAACTTATTGTGAACCTTATTGGTTCTCTCGTGTCAAAACGAACATGCCTGAGCTTCTGTTTACCACAACTGATGTGTGTGAGTTGATGAATGTTTATATGTAAATACAATCCTAAATTCAATCTGTTCATCATATAAAGCGATCGTGTCTCTTCCGAAAATTTTGACTAAACCGCTCAATTCATATGGATTAGTTTATGATCTCTTTTGAGACTGGAACAACTTGAGTGTGAGTAATTAATGACAGAATTTTCATTTTAGGATGAACGGTTGCTTTAAAGCAGGGGTTTTCAAACTTTGCTACGGATCCACAAACATCCCTTGCCAGGGAAATCCTTCCTAAACCATATAGGAGCTTTGGAAAAAAATATTGCAAATGTGTGTCAAATTTTGCGTGTCACAGTAATGAACAATGACTCCTAACGAGTCCGATGATGAAACATTGAAAGAAATAGTTATTCAACCCGAACCTCCATCGCAAGGATGACTCAAGCAGGCCGTTTCTCAGTGATACACCAGTCGGTTTGAGGTACATTATGAGATGTTGCAACTGTAATTTCTTACCATCAGCATTAACAAGTGCATGTCCATCAACAAACCGATTATTTTACTTGTACTTATTTATTTACAGGGTATGTTTCTAATTTATTGCTGTGAACATGTGGAAACTGTATCAATAACAGTGCATACATTAGCCGAGCTCTAGCGTGAATGACATTTGTAAAACAAATCTTGTTCCATGCTTAATCTTTCCTCAAAGTAGTGAGAACGACAGAAAATCTGCATTCATAGACACAGTTTTAGGTAATAGTGGCCCACAACTGATTAGCATAAGTATTTCAGTAAGACAGTGATAATGTGAGTCAACCAGTTAGCAGGAGACCTACACAATATAAAACTCAAAACTAAGTATTTTGAACACCATCTTTCAAGAGCAAGCGGTTTGCGAATCCTGCATTGAACTCAAAGATTTGAGACGCAGTCGTCAGTAAAATAAAGGGAACACAGCAAAAGTTTAGGGTTGTACTGCTTTGGTATCGTGGTAAAGATGAACTTTAACCACTGATTCTTCACATGCTCGTCCTTGGGCAGTGGGAAAAAAAAACTGGCTTTACCTTAATCTTCTCGACATGATTCTATCCAGTATCCACAGGAATCAGCTGCCAGTTCGAGGTTCAAGTTTTCCCTGGTGTCTGCGCATGCAGAGTGTGAATTACCCCACCATAATTGGGGGGTACTGCTCCTTCACTTCTTCTATGACCATCATGGTCCACTACCATATCAATCCCCACCGTGATCGCCAAGTGCAACATGTGTTGTGCAACACACATACAAGGTCTAAACATGCAACAAACTAATAATCAGTAGGCTACATAATATCTCATTGTTATTATATATCCAAAAGAGAACTGTTTTGATCAACTCCCAAAAGTTAGAAGTTAAGTGCACTGAAATACCATTTTAATTACTAGTAAAAGTAATACCTTTACAAGAAGCCTACTGCCAGGGTTTTTCCTGGCTCAAAATGAGGCAGAGGTGGTAAAATCATAATAATGTATTTTAATAATAAGATAAGTAAATGTGTATTTTTTTTGTAGATCATCATATAGCCTGATGTGTTTCCCACATTTTTTTGTCGGTGGAGCTTGGTATCTCTAGGGGGGTCCGGGGGCATGCCCCCCCGTAAGAAAATTGTGTACATTTTAAAGATAAATTCATTAATCTGGTGCACTTTGAGTCACCCGAATCCACTATTAAAAATAAATAATCCACCCGCAAACCGCCTATATTTAGATATCTGCATCTGATCATCACATTACAATTATTCAAATTCTTAGTGTTAAGCATGATAATATGGTAACATATCACACTGAAGTAGGCTGATTTAAAATGAACATTTATTTAAACATTTATGGCAAAATTACATTTCCTTAATAGCCTAAACAGAGGCTTTACTCCCTTCAAGCTTAAATTGTCAATGTTTCATTACATCACTGTTTGAAAACACTCAGAATAATTTTTTTTACATTTATAAAGGGCATTTTCCCCTAATTTTATTAAATGTATGCTCCATCTTTCATTTCAAATTCTTAAATTTGATAAATATATTCAATTAAAAGAATTAGACACTAGGCTGTTACCAATAAAATTAATTAATTTATATTGAACAATATATTTACATATAACTGTATTAAATTAGATTATTTTAAATATTTTTGAATATACAAATAAAGAATGTTGAAAAGAATGATACTTTATGAAACTAGCGTTTTGTCATTCAACGTTGACACTTGCTTGAGAAGTTGAAGTCGTTCTCTATCTCTTGCTTCTAGCCACGGTGGTTAAAAATGGTACGGTCCACAATAGGGGTGTCTGAAATCGCTTTACATTAAAATGTTCCTACAGTGAAAATAGGAGTCGACTTGTATTGTAACTGTAATTATATTTTTTCACAATATCAGAAAAATTATCTGACCCCCCCCAAAACTGATATATCTGTCCCCCTGTAATTCGAACTATGTGCGCATGCAATAAGTGGCAATATGCTAATGTTTCGTCTTGACGTCACAACGAAAAGGCTTATGACTCGTTTGAAAAACGATTCATTTCACTGACTCAGAGTCGACTCTTACTTTTGAAAGACAATAACTTTATATACAGTGCACTCTCAGATTTAAAACTTTGCAGGGTGTTTTCATTCACTTAGAGCTATGTGACACACTACATGAAAGGTAATTTTCAAAAATCCATAATGGGGGCACTTTAAGAAATTTCTGCAAAATTTCTCAAAAAATCGAAAATAAGGATTCATTCATTAGCAAAACATGTCAAAAGGTAAACAGTAAAAATGTATTTAAACTTTGAACATGTCAGACTCTGGCTGTAGAGGTACGTGCCACCTGAGATAATGTCTACAGAGGTATGAGGGGGATGTTTGCCAGAAGCCTTAAGAATTTTCAAAAAAAAAAAAAAATTCTGCTCCATCTTAGTATAAGAGACTAGCCTAGAAATCTAGACGCACCCTAGCGGCAGCAAAATTATTTTGCAGCCAGGGTCAGTCTAGCAACTCTCAATAGACCTTTTTGCTGCAAAAACCTAAATTGGGTCAGGCCAATCACGTCGTGTATAGAGTAGGCGGGGGCGGGCTTAACATATGACGACAGAGTTGTGACGGTTCCCTGCTACTTGAATACAAAGAATGACGGCTGCTGCGGATGGAGAACAGCGGTCTTTCGAATCGGCTTTGGCCGCAACTCTGGAGGACTTGGAGTTAAGTTTTTCTTTGAGAAAAGAACAAAGAACGGCACTTAAGTCATTCTTAAAAAAAGGAAGATGTGTTCGTAGTTTTGTCGGCCATATTTAAAAGTTGAATCTATCAATTAACGTTAGCTCCGCTGTTTGGAAAACGCTCTGGTTGGTTGAAGCACTGTCCTATTGTGTGCAGAGGGAATTTGAAAGACAGCCGTTTATCCCACCCATCAGATTGACCGTGTCTATGGTGAGTTGCCAGACTAAACATCTTGATGTACGTCTGGCTTGCCAGGCTAATAAGAGACAGCACATCAACAGGGATATCCATTTTAGATCTGACACACAATGTGACAGGAAAATGTTGACTCAAATTTGACATGTTTTGTCTATTTAAAGGTGCTCTAAGCGAATCAGGGAGTCGTAACTTCTTGTTGACATTCGAATTGTTGTCAAACAAAACGGAGGCTAGCTAGACCCTCCCTCCTCCTCATCCCGTCTCCTCCCTCCTCCCCTCCCTTCCGGCATAAAGGAAAGTCAAAATAGTCACTACAAACAAAGTTAAGTTTTACTGATACTTCATTCAATGTGTAATGTCGCCAAGTTAGATAATATATTGCAGTACAGAATGCAGAAAAAGAGAAACATTATCTTAATCGTTTCGCCACCTGAGGTTATAACTATAGCTCCCATAAAAGGACGCAATAATAGCAAGATAACGTTAGCTTCGCGTTTCCCAGTGAGCATAAACAACGGCGGCGGCGTAAACAAATGTAGTCAAAGTTGTCAATAGCCTATAAATGAACATTCAAATTCATAACAAACCGTGGGTGAAAACAGTCATTCACACAAATTGTCACCCTACTGTGAATTTGCTTGATCATTTACAATAGAGATTGATTGCTGCTAGAAACATACATGTTGTATTCACCAAAGTTAAGGCTGACTGCATAGTTCTAGCTAATTACATCCTTGTGTTGGTTTGGCGAACATGAACGTTAGTTTAGAAAGAAAAATGGATTTACCTGTTCTGCAAAAACAGAGCAACTATGTCGGATTGGAAGCCCTTCTGCCGGTGGAGCACTTTTTCAAATATGTGTTGCAACTACGGTAGCCGTTATTTACCAAGAAGCTATGACAACATGTCTTCCAATAGCACTTCATCGAGTTTAACTATACATGTTCTACTGTTATGCTGCCTATTTAATCAATTACACAACCAAGCAATGAAAAAAAGCTTGTAATTTAGACCGTAACATTGACTTACCTGTCGATAAGAAAGCAGGCAACTTCAAGTCTTTCTCCTTCATTAGCTCTTTCCACCTGGGAAAAGCTATCTCGATATTTACCCTAGTTTTTTTAATTCGCCGGTCATGTTTCCTTTCAATTAAATTTTTTGCTTTTTTGGCGATGAGGATTCTTTCTCCAGTGGCATAAGTATGATCCTTAGGGCTGGGTACCGACCGAGTTCGATACTTTTTAGGTAGGCTACTGACCGAATTGCCTCGATACTATTGAGTATCGAAAAATGACTTGTTCGGTACCAGATTTCGATACCAAAGGGTTAACGTTAACTCGTCAACGTCAGTGCTCAAACAAATACATATGAAATGCACAACGACACACCTAAAGTCGCTCACGCACATACACGCAAACTCTACACACACGAGACCCGCGGAAGTCTCCGCGCACATACTCATATGAGACGCGAGCACACACACACACACACACACAATACCCTATAAAGATGTGGATAAGACGATCAAAAGTGTGGCTACATTTCTCCAGGCTCGATGCCAACAGCGCGCGATGCAGTATTTGCAGTAAAATAATTGCTGCAAAGACCGGTACCACGATAGATATGATGAAGACCTTGACAGTGCACGGAGTAAACATAAGAGCAGAAAGTTGCTCCGTCTTCGAATGGTAAATGAAGAGATACCTTGTTGATCACTCTGACTGTGTTTATATTGCAATAATGACCTACTGTACACTGCCTTTCACAAATGTGTTGGTTAGTCAGAATTTTTTTTCAGTAAGGATGCATTAAAGTTATCAAAAGTGACATTAAAACATGTGTAATGTTACAAAAGATTTCTGTTTCAAATAAATGCTGTTCTTTTGAAATTTTTATTCATCAAAGTATCATGAAAAAATGTATCATAGTTTCCAAATAATTAAGCAGCAAACTGTTTTCATATTTCTGAAGGATCATGTGACACTGAAGTAATGATTTAGAAAATTCAGCTTTGACATCACAGGAATAAATTAGATTTTGAAATATATTCAAATAAGATTTTAAATTGTAATACTATTTCACAATGTTACAAGTTTTATTGTATTTTTGATCAAACAAATTCAGCTTTGGTGAGCATGAGCTCTTTATTAAAAAAAAGAGTTCCTTTGTGCACTGGCTAAGGAGCATGAGTCAAACTGAAAAAATAAAACCAAAGTTTTTCTGAGGTATATGTGTTATGTAATCTTGTTAAAATGGATTTCATAAAATTGGTATCGAAAAAAGTATCGTTAGGAACCGGTATCGAAATCAAGGTATCGGTATAGAAATTTTTGGAACGATAGATACCCAGCCCTAATGATCCTGCTTAATGGTACAGTGCAGCCTTTCAAATTTGCCGGGGCAGTGACAAGAGCCTCTCACTGATCTCCTCGTCTGTTTCAGCTGGTTTCAGTCACGTAACGCTGGCTCTGAACAAAAACGCGTTGTGGAAACGCATTGAGCTAGGCTAGTGCTTTTTGTCCCTCTCTACTATTATAGTTTTTCAAAATGGTGGAACGACATGGAAGCCTCCTTGGACTTACCCGTCCAATGTAAATAAAGATAAGAAATTCTTCTCTTACAAGTAGAGGTCGACCGATTCATTGGTTTTGCCGATTAATCGGCACCGATAGTTGATTGGTGGAACTATCGTTATCGGCAAAAATACATACCGATAGTTTTTCCTGGTTGCGTCCGTTGCTGGAGCGGCTGAGAAGCGCGCGCTGTCATTCATTACACAGAGAGAGCTGAGAAGGGTCTGCTGGCATCATGCAGTACAAGAGCGGCCTCTAGAGGTGTAATAAAAACTATCGCTGATGCCTCGTGTTGTTATTTCGACACGTGATTCTGCGTGCTGCACTGAGAGCACAGGCTGCGTGGAGAGCGCTGACATCAGATGCGCGTTTAAAGCACCGACAGCTAAAAGGTAGCCTATGTATACAGTACATTTTGTCATATCATTATAAAGTGATTAATTTGTTGACTAAATGCTGCATTAGTAGAGAAAGAACAGCACAACAGTAGCCTATGTTTGTTTGCCTTCAAGGCTGAGAGGACGCTAACATTAGTAGGCTACCTCAAGCGGTTAAAACACTGACAAAAATAAACGTAAGTCCGACCCGAATGTTTAATGCCACAATTGTTACCTCTATTTGCATTAGTTTATATCCAGCTGGTCACTGTTTTATGCATTTAATATGCAGAGAAGTTGCATATTTAAAGCTAGAGACTGATATGTTCATACAGCCGACAGAAACATATAAACAAATCAGAAAAGCATTAGATTTCGGTTATTTTTTCGTGATCACTTTAATACATGTTTTGTTATTTTGATTAGATAATCATCAAGTGTTTATAAAATAGAAGCAAAAGTGTGAGACTATACATTTAATATTTATGTCATTTCAGTGCTCTGGCGTTGTAGATATTTAAGCATGACTGTTTGGATTTATATGAAATGATAACACTTACAATAAAATTCCATATGTAACATTAACTAAGGTTAATAACTTCTGTATAAGGATTGTTCATTATTTGTTAATTAACATGTACTAATACATTTTTAAATTAAGGTTTTTATTTGTTAACCATAGTTAATGCACTATCAAACTAACATGAATGATCAAGGTGCAATTGTATTGCTCAAATATTATACCAATCAAATTCTGTTACTTTTTTATCCATTAAGTTGGCTTGAAAAATAACAGTTTAATAGTTGCATTTTGAATGTAACTGGTTTTATTTGTTATTTAGAGTATTACTTTTTGTTTCAGTTTGAATGAATGTCTTTTATTGACTTCAATATTTATTCATATTATATATTTATTTCATTTAGCATGTTTTCATGGTTCAATACAGTTTTATTACTTTTATAATAAAGTTCAGCACTGTTTTACTTGGAGTGTTATGTTTGTTTTTATCCAGTATCAATTTTAAAAACTATCGGTTGATTAATCGGTTATCGGCAAGTATGGCCCAACCTAGCTATCGTTATCGGTAAAATCCACTATCGGTCGACCTCTACTTACAAGGATAAGTCAGATCATTGGCAGAGTTAATTTTACACCAATGAGGACATATTTAGGAATAAAGACATTGATTTTAGCTAATAAAATACTTAAAAAACTACACAGTGTACCTTTAAGCGAATAGAGCTTGACCATAAATGTAAATTTGGAGGCAAATAAATAATATGCACAGTGGAACACCAACTCACCATAATTACAGATCCTCATCTAGCAAACTGTGCTTTTAAATGAAAGTGAAGACACATTAATTCATTTTCTAAATGGAATTTAGATCAGAAGTCTTACCCAGATCACTGAGCTACTGTGGGAGTGTTTTTTCTTCTTGGTGTCAGAAGAAAACATCAGAGTCTGATTATAAGTCATAATGAAGTCAAGTGTGTGTATCAGTCTGAGTTAGTAAACAATAAAGCACCTGAGACAGATGCAGCGAACTTCATCCATTTTCTTTACACTTTCACTTCCGTTCTCAAACACATTACGTCATTACACAACACTTTAAAAAAAAATGGTCCACAACACAATATAGTTATTTTCATGAACACAACAGTGTGTGAGCTTTGTACATGACACTGGGCTCGATAGATGCTGTCCTCTCACATAACAGATTAACATTATCATAGAGACCATCTATCACGCTGACAGTGAAGACTAATTTAACATCTAACAATGCCAAAGCCAGATAAGCAAAATTAACATGCTTATGCATTTGAACTTTCATTGTTATAATTGCTAATGATATTGTCTGCGTTCTAAACCTCACACTTACATTTTCATTAATACACTATTTAGCATGTTTATTAAGATGTTTTACTCATGGGGATTATAGGCTAGTTCTCACAACGCAGGTGATTTCAGGTTTTACTATCCATGTAAACTGTATAATCACACAAAAGCATTATTCTGAATCAGTGATAGCAATAAATAATGTAACATGCCAGTAAATCCCACAGGGTCCATGTTATCAACATAAAAATCAATCCCATGATTATATAACCTAAGTAACTTGTGTAACAAACATAAACAACAGCATTGGCACCAGGTAGCCCCATATTAATAGCTATTACAACCAAGGACAGAAAAACAACAAAGTGTAAGACAAAGATTTATTTAAGTAAGAAATGTCCTTTAAATAAGTCAAACGTGCAACATGTGTTCTGGGAGAATTGTTTCCCTCACAAGCTGTTGGAATAAACAAGGCCACTGAGGCGAGATCTCAAAAGGGGCAACAGTCAGTGAAAAATGCCCAATTCCCAACACGTTAAGAGCCAACTAGTACTCCTGAGGGAACTCAAGATGTTTTAACCCAGCTCATGAAGTCGTGTGGCACATCGTGCTGCGCTATCTAGATCGTTTCATTTCTGAAATTGGGCTTGTTGCCAGATGATGGTCCCAACCAAGAAATATGGTCTGTCATGGTTGATTCTGCTTCCATATTAATCTTTAGATGTGTGGTGAGGGCAGAGGGAGTTTCTGAAAATAATAAATGATAAAAGGCAATCAAAAACAACAGCTTCGAAAGACCAGCGTTCAGATTGCATGCGGTGCACAAACTCCACAGGGCATCTTATTGATCATATGACCTTTAGCATTACAATGTCAAAACTGTGGGGGCTGCAGTCAGCAGAATCCATCAGTATTTCAGTGAAAGGACACTGAGGCTATGCCAGGACATCTCCAAGCATTATACACAGATTTGCTTCAGCGAGACATATTTTAAAATGACTCAAAATGCATAGCTCTAGTTGTAATCTGCCACTTCATAAGTTATTATCAGCCTTTATGTTCGGATTATCATTTTATTACTCAATTCTGTATGTTATTATGATTCAAGATAAAGCAATTTAGATGAAAGTTTGGTTAGCACTGATATAGGAGACATGAGGAAGGTTTAAATTGAATTCGACAGATGCTCTAGAGAGAAATAAATTGTTATATGTAACATATATATAAATGTAAAAAGAAATCCTGCCATTTAGCACATTCAGGGTTTTTAGCTCATGAATACATATTTTAGTTGCACAAAACTGTATGAAAATTGGAAAACATCTAATTGTCAAAACCCACAATACACACGCACACACACACACACACACGCACACACACACACACACTACTGTTCCTCAATTAAGCTACTTAAACACTAACGCTAAATATTCACTATAGCACTAATTACAAGCTTTGATATTTAGAAGTGAAAATACATTGTGGTTGTCCTTAAGATGTGGCATCTTCAATATTTTCAGGCTTATCAATTTTCTTAATTTTTTTTAAATGTCTGAAACAAGAAGGGTATTTTAGGGTATTTTATTCAAATGCAAGTAAAGTATCAAATGTCAAAATTTTCAGAAAAGGAAATGCCAAAAATTGCCACGACCCTGACTCAAAATTCTCTTTTTGTTGGAGCAAGATTCTTAATCTGCCAATCCACCAACTCTGAAAGTCAAACTAATTTTATACTTTACCTAAAGAAGACATATCCTTCTCCCCTTCACAGCCATCTTGGATCTGTGCTCATAAAGCTCAGCAGTGCACCTGAGGCTCTGCTACAGGTCAACAACAAAACTCACAAACATGGGCAAAGAAATTCAATTATCCCAGCCATATATTTCCACCATTGCCACCGCAGAGGAAATTGAATGTTGATCTTCCAATTCGATTGGCCCTGAAATGTAATAGCATTACATAAATGAATGAGGGGGAAACCGACAGGGCAAACAGAAGCAGGATGTTATTGTTAAATATGAACTGTGCTCCGGATGTTGAGGAAATCAGACAGTCAGGAGCAGATACCATAGACACATATAAAGAGTTTTGATAATCGAGGTCTAAAAAAACACTTAAAAAAAACAAAAATTAAAAGTAATTAATAAAAATAATAACAGAAATCTATATAAAAGTTGTTTTAATATAGTATAATATAATATAATATAATTAATATAATATAATATAATATAATATAATATAATATAATATAATATAATAATAGTTTCTGCATTAAAAAGCTGCATAATCCCAGCCTTTTGATGTTGAGGAGGTGTGCACATTATGTTATCTTGAGCCTAGGATCCAAAAAGGATAAGGTTAAGACAGATACTGAGTATGCATATATTAAATGGTACATTCACAAATATAACAAACTTGCTGAATTACTGATGATTATCTATTTCAACAAAAGAGAGAAAAAAGCCTCAAACTGTTTACTCCAGAAAACAGGTGGCATGCAAATGTACCCAGTGAGCTGCAGGGTAAACCAGTTATTCTGAATGTCATGCAAACGGGGGACCGAATCAACTGTCTGTTACAATAAAGATTGTCTCAGCTACAGTAATTTCACATCCCACCATCTGTCACTTGCTTCTTAAAGGAAAACCCCAATTGAACAAAATACTCAATACACTACATACACCCTAACAGATGTTATGGATTTCAACACACTTGAAATTATGTCACAATAGTTAGACAGCATGAAGATAAAGTGATATTCATGTAAAACTGATGTCACTAATCACATTTTATGACAATCTCTCACAGTCCCAGAGTGCTAAGTAAGTATCATTGCGATTTTTAATTCATCAATAATAAACCAAAACAGCAATGTACAAGCATGCAAACACAGAGCCAACAATTTATTCAAGGAGGATGTAAATTGGTTCATTAATATTAATAACTTTTACAGTAAGATGCCAGTCAGGAGAAAACGGTAGGAATTTGCAAGTCTAATCCGGACTTTAGGACTCAAGGAAGGGTTTGTTCCACATCACAGCAGAAAGATGTCTTACTGAGACTGGAGGGAACAGAATACCTCCGTTACATTAGATCTGATCTGTGTTTCTCAAGACATTATGATTAAAAAATGCCAACAAGGAAGTAAATAAAAGTGTGTCTGTGTCATAAGTGTCACATCCACCGGTTTAGGTCCAAGTTTCCCTCAATTTCATATAAATAACTATGCTCTACATGCTGTCCTCTGTGCTAATACCAGATTTTCTTTATGTAATGTAGCATCCCATATTTGCTCTTCCTCCTGGTTGCCTTATGGTTCTGCCTTCATTAAGACCCATGTTCTGTCTGACACCTATTCTCCTTTGAGCTCTCTACTGCCCACTTATCTTTTGCCAGTCCTGTACTAATGAAGCTTCATTTGTTGACTCTGAGTGATTAGACTTAATCAGGGCTTAATGACCTTGAGGCCACAAATTCAAAAAGGCAAAGACTTGTTAGCCTGGGAGAGTTGTTTTACTTTAATCGGAAAAAGCAATATGCTGAAAGGACAGCATGTGAAAATGATATGAACTTAACAACATGGTATATCTTGCATAAAAAGGGTAATGGCATATTGTCAAACTTCCACTTCCAAACTATCAGAATCCACTGTATTTAAAGGAGTCATAACATACATTTTTATTATTTAATCTCTGAGGTCCACTTATGATGTTGCTGAAGCTTTGAGCCAAAAAAAGTTATATTTTAGTTCCTCATTACCAGTCTCTCTGATACTTAAATTAAGTGGTCCTTTAAAATCCCCCTTCAAATGTCATGCTTTCCCCAGTTTACATTGTGACACAATGTATACAGAAATGTGCTGTTAAGTTATGACTGTTTTGATTCTGTATGTTGTTACGCTCTCATAAGGATCATAACGATAAAAAGATAATGATATTTAGATGCTTCCTCACAAACATTTAAAGCACAACTTATGTAACTACACAAATGTTCACATCAAACATGCAGAGAAAAGTAATTTTTACAGTTATTATTATATTTTTTTTCTGTGTTAGAAGTGCATAAATATCTGGGAGATAAAATCCAGTTACAGATGTCTGAACACTACTTACATAATTCAAAAGTAAGGCTCAAAGACATCAGAATTGTGATAATTCATATGGCCCAATTGTCTTTGCCAGTTTTTGCTTTATATGCCTCGCAGCAAATGCAATATGCCCGGATGTTCCAGATAGACGAGATTATTATGAGACCCATAGCACCATGGGTAAAGCAGTCTACGGGTGAATGACAGCCCGTGCCGAAAAGAAAACAAGCGAAGAAACATCAACGCTCCACCATCCGGAGAAAACACATAAAGCATGACATTCAAAAAAGGTCAGACTCTCCCTGTCTTTCATCCACAGATAGGCGAATACACACTCAAGCAGGTATCCACACATAACGTCCAGGTCCACTGCCAAAGTCAGATCTTTTCATTCATTATCGAATTATAAGATACCCTTTATTTCACTTGTGTACACTAATGCCAGTCAGGTTTAAATAGTTCAAATGGTTCATGCACTGCTGAAAAACAGACAGACAGTATTCAGCAATGCAGATTTAAGTTTCACACCAAGAAGGTCTATAATCCCAGGAAAGTGAAATCAGTTAGCATTCACATTTATCTTAATGTCAGATTCTCAAATAGCGCATAAATACTGGGAAATGCGCGATATTTGATCTTTAGAAGCACAGAACATTTTGAGACCAATCACTAGAGTTGTAAATGCCATGTGAATCACATCATGACTATGCTGACTGGACAACTATGCTAACATTGCAATATGTACAGTCCAAAGCCCTTCACTACCAAATATGAGTTGTAACATCAAAGGTATGCAGGGAGAAAGACCTCCAAATACAATATAATATATTTTATATATAGTGTGGAAGATACATCGCCTTGATGCCCAGGGACACATCATCAGTGATGTACAAAAAAATATTGGCAGAAGCATAAGGAACTGCAAAACTTCAATTTGAAAACAATATAGGATACACCAGTTACCATTAATACATAAACTTTTATACCAGAAACTTGCTTTACACTAGTACATAAACATAGGCGTTAGCATTTGGCCAATGCACTGCCAACTCGAAGATACTTAGCCTAATGTGTGCCGTAATGTAAACAGCACATGTTATTACTATTAATGCTATAAATGTTAATTTTAGATAACTTACTCAGTAAGATTCTCTTCAAACTACCGATCCACCATTATGGTAGGTAAAAGAATATCCTCTACAGCGGCCCAGCAGCAATGCTGAGAATACATAGCTATACAGTATGTGTAGTATTAGGAACAACGATTTAACACAGAATGCAATGACACACAAAATCAGGCTTGTGTAGCTGGAAGTAAAGTTGTGTGTGATTAATCGTTAAAAGATTGCAATCTCGATTTAAACACCCACACAATCTTATTCCTAAATGACTACGATTCGGCTGTGTATATTAAGCCTTTGATGACAAGCTATGAAGTTATGAAACTGTTTCACAAACAGTCTTTTCCATCACAAAGAATCATAATTTCAGTCTTACAATTATTCAAATTATTACAGAAGTACTGGGAAAAAAAGTTTAGTTTGGATATCCATGATGTCTACGGTAGCGATCAAAATAGGGTAAATCACCTTTTGGAAGAAACTTGACGCTTCCAGTAATGATTGTATAAATAGAGACAAGTGCTAAAAAATGTATCTCACTGAATCATTCATTCAAGAGATTTGTTCAAAAACGCTGATTCATCCAGTAATGAAACGAGTTAAGTTAAAAATGATTAATTCAAACTAATTAAATATATTTTTTAAATAGACTACAGCAATTAACATTTTGTTAGAACCTAGTAAATTTGCATGTTATTTTTACTTGTTTATTCAGAATCGTGGGAGAATCGTGATCTCTATTTTAAACAAACAAAAAATCGTGATTCTCAATTTATCCACAATTGTGCAGCTCTAGCTAAGCATCTGTGTTTACACACTGGCATGGAGTGTATCTGGGGCCTTACACAGATGCAATTATATACACTTACAGGCATACATGAAAATGCACACACGCAAACACAGACAACACAGTCTCTCCAAGGTTTCCTCATCAGTATTCCATGGTCACAGCATGCTGCAGTGACACTGCTGTTATCTGGCCTCTCTTCCGCTCTGCTATGTGACTTTGGGAGAGGCTACATAGAGCTTCATGCTTATCTGTGACAAACCTCCCCATTTGAGACTGTTTGCTTTCTTCAACTCTCTCACTCACTGTCTCTTCCCACTCTGTCTGCCTGCCTGCATCTCTCTTTCTCCCTGTTGTGGTCATTCAGACACTTTTATATTGATTATCAGATGTATCTGATGAAAACAATAGACGTATATTGTAAAAAAAAAAGTGGCTTTACAGCTGTGCTAATGGCTTCATATGGCGATGGGGAAGAAAGACTATGTCACTTGTCTGTGCTTTCACTTTAATTCCCATCAGCTTCAAAGGTAGGCAGAGAAGACATCTGGTGGAATTAAACTGCTAAAAATATCTGTGAGGATACTCAGAGCGGTAGACATCTCGCCGTAAAAGCCAGAAGACATCAAAGGTTTGCAAGGAGCATCTTCAGGGGGCAAGGTCTTTTGGATTTTAATGAAGGCACTTTTTCTACTGCATTACCTTCCTGAGAGTCTCCCCAGCTGAGATGTATTAGCAAAAGATTAGTGGCTACTGCTAGCTTCCCGTTTGACGGAATAGCATGTCTAATCCACTGGTTTCATATAGTCAGTTTGCAGCTAAAGTGCTGCGTCGTACAAAAACAAGGTGAAACGTTTGAAGCAGCACTTCTCATGTTATTTTTACCCTTTCTGCTGGACTGAAGAGTTTGAGTGGCTTTTTTTTTCCTTGCTGGGTAATGCCATTTTGATGCTACACAGGTGCAGACTGCACCTGCTGTCTCTGAGTGCTGCTCTTTCATTGGCCCAGATGTATCGCGAAGCAGAATCCTGGCCAATCAGGCATAACTGAGTGTTGCCAAAAGCAACTTATTGTGATCTGTGTGGAAGAGCACATTGAAATCAACAACCCGTCTGCCAGTAGACGCGCAATACAAGCAACAGTGATGTGAGAAGAAACTGTGCTGAGAAAAAAAAAGATTATTTGCCACCTATTAATCAAGTTAGAAAAGCAAGCCAAATTATGAAAAGAATAGGTTTGTATGATTGTATGATTAAAAAAGGAAAGATTGTATTACAGAGATAATTATATAATTGTCTTCATTGCAGAATGTCAGTCCTTTAAGATGAACTGAAAGCAAACAGAGGAATCAGTGTCTTAAACTCAAGACCAGCTGCCAAGTCAACACCCATTTCCTTTTCCACAGTAGAGGAACAGTAGTTTGTTCTCTTGCCCCCTGAATCAGTGCCCTGTAAACTGGCACTCACAAAAAACTCTTCACGTGTTGACAGTCTGAACTGCACTGCAGGCAGCGAGCAGTAGAGAAATTTAAACAAATTGTCCTTTAAGGAGCAATAATCTGTGGCCCTATTGGGGGTTTAATCTCATTAAATGATATATTATATAAATAATCCTTAAACCTCAAACTGTCCGGCGAGTTTATTAACATATTTCAATTAACTAAATTGTGTATTAGCATCGCAATTATATTAAATGTCTGTCAGATAACCGATAAATGGAACCGATAAATCAGAGGTTTAATTTTTTACTAAAACTATTTCAAATCGCTTTTGGTCAAATAAAGCTGAAGTAAAATAAAATATAAATATTGTATGAAAAACTTAAACAAAAATCAGAAAATGTTGTCTTATGTTTCAGTTTTTCAATTAAAACTGTAAAAAATATGAATTATAGTTATGTAAAACAAATGAATAAAAACGACAAAATAACATAAAATCACTAAAAGTTCAATTAAAATGAAAAGTGAATATAAAAAATAATAACAATAAAACTAACCAAGCATGTGATCAACTAAAGACAGAAAAGAATGAACTCTCCCAAGTTGCCCAGCAATAATTATGCCTATTTGTTTGTGCAATTTTTGTGTAAAATAGAATAATAAGTAAAATAATACCAAAATGACAATGTTAAAATGCTATACAATTTTATATAAATAAAAAACATTTAAATACTAAACACTAAAAACATTTATTTTAAAAGCTACAAGTGAATCACAACATTATAATGTACAGCATGAAAAAAATTATATTTATTTTGAGATTTTCTAAAGTTTCCATTTAACAGCGTTATTAAATTACTAGTGTTTTTAAAGATTAACTTTGAGCGTTAGATGACAGAAAAGGTAATAAAAATGTCTAGGCAAAAATGCACCACTTAATATCCAATATCAAACAATCTCTAATATGTTACGATAACTGATATGCCACTGATATATTGTGAATATATTTTTATTTTATATGTTTTTTAACCATCTTAAAATTAAACCTGGAAAAATTTATTAATTTGTGCTTTAGTCTAATACAATATCACATAATTAAAAAAATTAATATCTCCATACTTTAGCAACCTCTGAACTAATGTAGCATACCACACGCTTATAGGCAATATTCTTAATGTATGCAGCAAATTTTCCTGAGTAACTCTGACTCCCATTGAAGATAATGTCATGCTGTTCTGTATCTTGCTGGGAGAGTAATTAACACCATTCCTGCCTCCTTATTATCTCCGATGCTGAAGATTATAAAGACAAATGTGAGCGCAGTTTACAGAAATGCAGAGTCATGCCTGCAGTGTCTTTGCACCTCATCAATGTCCTTGTAAAGCATCTGCATTGGACAGAATTTTGGCATGCAAGTGCCAAACATAACAGGCCATCAGGGATCAGTTACTAACTTCTAGTGTCTCCCCTCTACCCTTGTGATCTCACTGCCGTCAGAGGAACTTTACTGTTTGCTCATCAACCAATCAGGTGAAGCACCAGGATGATCTTTAAGACTTTATCCTCACCTAAAAGAGTACAAAAGCCCTCCTTCTGGATTAATCTATCCACTCTTTCAGCAAACATGACTATGCCGTTTTGTGATTTTGTGGTGCAAGGTCAATTTCTTGACAACACTGCACTTTCGTCAGCCTGCTGAAGGTCTTCTCTGGAGCAATAAGTCATATTTAAATTGCCACTCACCTTTATTTCTGTACTTCCGTGCAAATTGTTTAATCCTGAAAGTTAGAACAGTTCAGTTCTTTTATCATGGCTCTTTGTTGCCCCCTAGAGCTCAATGCTTCCTTGAGCACACTGTAAAAAAGATGGGAAGTAAACTGCAAATGTAGTAGGTCAGGTCACACAGTATGATATGCATAGTGCATAGCCTAGCCTAGGCTACTGCATAAATAATGAGAGAGAAATTTATTGTGTTGATTTATAATGTTCAGATCTCGATCTAAACACTCATTTAACTCACTGGCAGGTGTTTGTGATGAGCAATATGACAAGAAACCACAAGATGTCATACTTAACTCATCGAATTCCCTGCCAGACAGAATGATAATTTCGTTGTTGTTGTGGAATTTGAGTCTCAGAATCATAATAATAATAATTTACTTACCATAATATCGTTCTAACCCCGTATAACTTTCTCCCATGGAGCACAAATGGAGAATTCGTCATGAAATATACAGTGTCAATAAATGAGGACTATAAAATAAAATGACAACTTCCAAATATGACTAAAAAACGCATAATAAAGGTAATGCAATACACTCGTGCACTATATTCATATTCCTATATTTTCTGAAGTTATAGGAGAGGTTTATGCGAAATATGAAGCAATTTCATATTTAATTCCCTAATCTCTCCGCTTTAAAATCAAATATGGCGCCAAAGGCGTCATGACGTCTGTCACGCGAACCAAAAAAAAAACTCAAACCCACAGTGCCACACCTAAAAATGGATGCAGAATTATTTTTTTATAGTCTCAATACATTTTTTTTTTTTTTACTAAACTTGGGCTATTGTTGTTTACTTAGAATATATATCTTTTTTTTAAATCAACCTTTTCACGCGTAAGTTACAAATATTTTAACTGACCCCTTGTTTCCATGGCGACGCGTTATGATTGTCACGTGACACACCGCTATTCGTTTTATTTCCTTTTTCCTTAAAAATATTCACAAACTTGCTTACCATGTCAACTATCTGATATTCCGATTCTTCGTTTAAAAACCTTTATAAATTATCTTGATCTATGATAACGAGATGAGCGCTACAGTTTACTTTAGAGAGTCCTGTCAGCCGGATTTACAGCACCTGAATTCCACAGTTTCTCCCGAAATACATGAAAGTAACGTTAAGTGGCTGTTGAACTGGGAGAAGAATAGAGTAAACTTTATAGTTCCGCTATGTGTGTCTGATACGTTATATGAATAAAACACGTCGGCAAACTACATTTGAATAGATTGTTTTTGCTGCTTCCATAGACATCAGTGTGTATTTTACAAACTACAAATGTATTGTTTTACTAGTACTTATGTGTATTTAAATGTCTGAAACATAAAATAAACATTATGTGGTTGAAAACACTGCATATTAGTTGTGATATGTAAGCAATAAGGTACGAGAGGCTGTGCTGTATCGTGAATAACGGCTGAAGGGCGTTGTTCGCGTCGTGCCTGCAACCCCTTCAGCCGTTACTTATTCACGATACAGCACTTGCCTCGAGTACCTTATTGCTTTTATAAAACGGTTACCACACAATATTAAAGTAAAAAAAAAATGTATTAGTGCAACTTTCATGATGAATCAATAAAATCATAAGGAATCAATAAAATCATTCCTTCCACTAGAAAAAAAAATAGTCCCTGACCGTGAACAACAACGTTCCAATGTGTAATATGCATGAAAGCTCAAATAAAAACAACAAACCGTTCTCAAACTTTGTCTCATTCTTTTTATTTTTTACAACACAATATTTG
The DNA here is from genome assembly GCF_965113295.1 of Leuciscus leuciscus. Lineage (NCBI taxonomy): Eukaryota > Metazoa > Chordata > Actinopteri > Cypriniformes > Leuciscidae > Leuciscus > Leuciscus leuciscus. Next base: position 9,791,468 of record NC_138738.1, on the reverse strand, counting down.
TGAAATTTCCTCACACAAATAGGCATACCTTATCTGATCTCTCAGCATGTTTATTCCGTTATTTTCTCTCTGCACTAAACTAAATATTTGCATAGCCTAAATAAAAACACAAGTTCTCGGTTCTCCTCTTTTCCTCTACGTCCGAAGTGTAACTGCACATCAAACCAGACTTTGTGCACTTAATCACTCAAAATACGCTTAACAAAATTAAAACAAAATGCGCTTAATCCCAACACATTGGGATTAAGCGCATCGGACAGTTTTATGGTGCTGAAAACTTTAGTAGAAATCGGTGTGTGATGCTCCGTTTTATCACGACCCTCTCTTCTCATTGTCTTTACGACTCCAACGAAAACATTTGGATGAGGTGAATTCGCTGTCTCTAATTAGACACCAGGACAAACTCAAAGGTGGATCATTCAGGAATCTGTTCAGACCCGCACGTAACGCTACATACGCTACGGGGTGGTGGTGGCGCAGTGGATAAGACACATGCCTTTGGTGTGAGAGACCCGGGTTCGAATCCACTGTGAGACACCAATGTGTCCCTGAGCAAGACACTTAACCCCTAGTTGCTCCAGAGGCGTGCGACTTCTGACATATATAGCAATTGTAAGTCGCTCTGGATAAAAGCGTCAGCTAAATGAATAAATGTAAAATGTAAATGTAAATGTACATAGCTAATTTTCGCCTTTGGAGCTTCTGACAGTTCCGTAGAAGTCACGGAGAAGTGCGTTGAGTTCTGTCTTGGTGATTTGTTTAAAATCAATGCTGTTTAGTGAAAAACCTTTTCACTAAACCAGTCACCGAAGCATTTCACTGCCCATTAGGTAAATTACGCCCACGGTATTTTTTTCATTACGAGTCTTCTCGAATGTATCAATGTTACATTTCAGCACTTCAGCATGACGGTTCATATTTGTAGAAGTCTCTCCAAATTGTTCCTCAAACCACTCATCCATCGTCATGCCACCTACTAAATCGAAATTTACTTTAAACATTTTAGCCTTTTTAATTCGTACGTTTTTTTCTCTGTTTATGTTGATACGTGTGGTTGCTAAGGGTGTTGAACAGCTAAGGGCGATGTGATAAATAGAACCGTTGGGTCACGGTGAAGCGGTCATAGCCGTGATTTATCGTGAATAAAGCACAGCTATTGACCAATCAGAATCAATGATTGGAACTAACCGTTTACCAGCCAAGGCGCGAAAGCAGTTTGAATCTAGCAGTTCTGTGACGTCACTGAACATTCTAAATCATACTCTCAGGGGCACAGAAATAAGAATCCAATATGGTGCCATAACGCTCAAAATGTTCAAATTTAATTTACATTTTAAATTATTTTCGTTAAAAAAATATCTGCCGACTTTCGGACTGCCAACCAATCAGCAAACAGCAGCTGACTGTGAGGCAGCAGCTCCCCAGAGATGTTTGCCAGTACTTGTGACGTCACGTGCAAAGTATGAATAAACAACAGAGAATTTTGATTACACAATCACATTGCTAGCTAGCAATATGTCGCAGAGCTCCCTGCTTAATTTTTTTTAGCAAAAAACCTTGGCCTGTTACAAGCTGTTCAGTGGAGCGCTTGTTTTCAGCAGTGAACCAAATCAAATCCAGCAACAGAGCAACCATGCACACAGAAAGACTAAATAGCCTCTCGTTGCTGACATTTGAACGAGAACTCGCAGAGACACTGGACCTGGATGATATAATTGAGGCTTTCAAGGCCAGGCCCCGCCGTCTCGCCCTTTAAGCAGCTAACAGGCACTATGTTATGACTATGTTATTTGCGATCCTGAGTGTAATGTTTAGTTATATTTTATATAGTTTTATGGTTATGTGGGGCATGGTTATATGGTTATGGTTAATAATTTTGCACAGTAATCTGACAATAAATGTGGCACACCCAGATTTTCAGATGCACACCCAGAGTCTCTTTTCTGGGTAATGGTATATTTCAATTCAGTTTATTTGCCAGACTCATGTCCAAAAGCCACGCAAGACAGGACAGATAAAAACAAACAAAACAAACAAGCAAACAAACAATAAAAAAAAAAGCAAATACAAGAATTAAAATACATACAGACATTTCAGCCAATGCACTCTCAGTCTGGATGTGTACCTGGAGCAGCTCACTAAGGGATTTGAGAGTGCCACCATGATACTGTTGGTAGACTCATCCAGACGTTGCATAAACTTAAACATCAAATTTCTTATAAGTGCTTTCAGTGTGGTTACTCCTACAGATACAAACATCTGACTAGCACTCCCTCCTCTGGGAACCTTGAGTAAAATTCTCATTGCATCATTGTAGGCAACTTGTAACTTCTGCATGCTGGATTTTTTGTAAGAAGACCACAGATGGGCAGTATAGAGTGGTGTACAGGAAGCTTTGAGCCACTTTAACTTGAGTAGAACAGTAACTAAACTTACGTGCTATGGTGTTTGCCTGTGCATATAACTTATAACACTGTCTGTATATGTCATCATCATCATTCATATCATCTGCAATACAATGACCAATCTTTTTGCAGACCTCAAGACAATTATTGGCTAGCATGAACACAGGAAAATTAAGCCATTTATCCTGTTTCGTTCTGCATATTAAAACAGCACTTTTGCTGGAATTGTATTTTATATCAAATTCCACCCCATAGTCAGAGCATATATTAAGAAGCTCCTGCTGCCCAGCACTACTCGGACTAAAAGTAACAAGGTCATCTGCATACATAAGATGATTCACCAGCATGCCAGCAATCATACAGCCAGTGTTGCAACCATAAAGTCTCCTTGACAATTCATCCATATATAAATTAAATAAGACAGGGGACAAGATTCCTCCCTGCCTAACACCATTGAACACTCTAAAGGGGGCAGATATGGACCTCACCTCCTTCCAAAAGTCAGTGATATTGTTGCTCATCATTTTACTGACCATAGAGTCAGCCCTCATGGCTTGCTCATTTCTAGATATAAAACAAACATCATACTTATATCTGGCATTGGCAAGCTTTTTATTCTCAAGCTCAGGGCCCTGCCTAGGTCTCCCAGCCAGGGCCCAAAGCTTGTAAGCTTCCCGAGCTTCAGTGTGATATGGAGCTACATGCTCATTCCATCCTGGTCTAATATTATAGGCCCTGTTTCTCCTGTATTTTTGAAGAGGTTTACCACCCTCAAACAGAGCAGCCACAACATCATCATACATGGCACATAGATTACTCTTGTGCTCCTCAATCTGACAGTTGACATCCTTACACATAATAGCTTCTCTGGGCAGATAAACATTACTTAGATATTGGTCTGTGTTAGTATAATAAGCCAATAGATCCTCTTCAGAAAGAGTTGACCAGTCCAATTTAGTACTCACATTACCACTGATAGCATTGTTGTTGCTGGCTGTAGATGGTAATTCTTCAATGTTAATTGTGAGGGCCAAAGGTATATGGTATTGTGACCCCATACTTAATACCCATATTCTCTATGGCTGCATGCCCATCAGCTGTACTAAAACAATGGTCAAGCCATGATGTTGAGTGCCAGGCTTCACTTATGTATGTATAACTGTCTGCAGGCAACAGTACTCTACTTGATAGAGTGAAGTTATTATCTTCACTGAAGCAGGTCAGATGCTTAGCAAATAATGAGTTGCTGTAATTGATATCAGCATTCATATCCCCAACAACATATACACTGCAGATGCTATTGTCTTGAATAAAAGCATTTATAAAAGCCAGTCTATTGAGATATTCAACCTCATTCTCACTAGACTCATATGGAGTATAAACATTTAAAATGACAAAATTATTACATTTATGAGTATATTGTATACCAATACACCAGTCAACATCAAGCCAGATCGGCTTTATCACAGCATCAAGCTTTTTGTCCCAGAGCACAGCCACCCCACCCGGGATTCTGCCTCTGACTACAGCCTTACTAAGATCAGTCGTTGACTCTCCCACTCCAAGAAAGTTTTCATTAAGAGTGTTCAGTTTCTCTAGATCTTGTTTAGCAATAAAAATCTCTTGCCAACATAAAATATCACATTCTGCGAGCAAACTGTCCACCACAGAACGTCGAGCTTTATCCCCTGAACTCTGTCCCAGGGCGCAGGCCACGGCAGTTGTAGGACAGTACCCGAATTGACATTTTCATGCCGACGGGTTAACACCAAAGGGCCCATTTGCCTCCCTTTCGGGCGGCACAGGACATAAACCAACAACACTGGCCTTGCGTGGCTCATAATAACGCCTTATTAGAGCTCCTTCAGGCCAGAGCTCAGGAGTGTACATTTCACCAATATCGTTACATTCAGCAGTCACTTTAAAAGAGCCAAGCCTGCTACGTGCATTGTCTATTTTCTGACAGGTGACCACTCTGTTAAGTTTACTTTTAAGATAATCAGCAAGTGTGTCTGCATCAAGTTCTGGAGAAAATTTTGTTGCAAAACCACTCACTATTTTGGTCTTCACAGTTTTAATAGTACTCACGACTCCAGTGCCGATGATGGAAGCTGGTCCAGATCTTTGACGTCCCACGGTAGTCGCATGCCCAACCAAGGCTGTAGCAACAGACTTTGTTTCTCGCAACTTTACTCCAACTTGGAGAGCCAGTGGAAAACACTAATCCAGCAGGATCCTTCCCCGTAGCTGCATCCACCGCGACAGTCCCATCGCGACTGCACTGCACCGGTTCAGGACAGCGCACAAATGCGTCTCCCATTGTGTGCAGATCCACCAAGCCTCCAACTCCCTGCTCCACAGCCAGCGCATGTTCGCCACCTCGCACCCCCGGCGTCGGCTCCATAGCGTTCCCCGGGCCATGGTGAAAGGCCTTCTTTGATCCTGGAGAGATCCCAGCAGCAGCAGCAGCAACAGCACTAGCAGTCGGGTTACCAGATCTGCACTCCAGAACAGATACCCGTTGGTTGATTTCTACAGCTTCAGCACGAACTTGTTCACAAACAACCGTCTGGAGCTGGGTTATGTGTTTTAGAGCTCCCACTTCCGCACAAAGCTGCTCCATTCTCCGAAGCAAACAGGAGACATCTAGACTCGAGAATGTCACCGGAGGGAGCTCATCCAAGTAATAGGAAACAAATCTAGGGATATTAGACCCGCATTCATTCAGTACTTTAAGGCAGAGTTTTATGTTGTTGGCGTCTCTGTGCTGCCCTTTGTATGCAACACATCTCTGCGAGGTTCCCGGACAGAGCTCAAACAAAACTTTCTTGGAGGCTTCAATTGCCTCAGAGTCAAACGTGTTTGTGGCCAATAAGACAATCTCATCCTGGCTTAGAGTCTTAATTTTCACAGCAAGGAAGTTTAGTAACTCATCCTCCACTATTACTTTGCTATCAGTCGTCCTGTAGATCTCTGGTTTTAGACGAGACCAAGACCGTTTAAGTGCACGAGCCCCCGGGGTTGCAGGCCGCCGTATCCGCCATATATATATAGTATAGTTTATCTTTTTTGAAAGGTTATTATTTTCAAGAAGCTCATTATTAATTTGAGTAGTAATTTCATCAACAGGTTGCATTTGTCAAAGACAACTAATCCTATAATTTATAAAAATCTGGTATATAGATAGCCTATTTAATCTCATCACCTCCCTTTTAAATTAACAAACTGATATAGGCTATTTAGAGGTTATGATCGCAAAACTCTAGTATATTACTTAAAATATTAGTTTTAATGGCAGAGTAGTCAAATTTGGCCTACAATTTTGAAACTATTTTAACACAATTTCATTTTAATGCAGGAAAATGTGTTGAAGTGATTGAATATTCAGGTAATTTATGGCAAGCCGTTTTAGCTTAAATTGTACCCAGCGTTACTCGTCGTAATTGCATTTTTACTAGTAAGAATTCAATTAGAGAGCTCTACAATTAAATTCTTACTAGTAGCAATTCCAATTAGAGAGCTCCGTAATTAAAAATGAACGGAAGTCAATGGAGACATATGACTAGTAAAAATTCATTTGTAGAGCTCTCTAATTTAATTCTTACTAGTAAAAATGCAATTACGATGAGTAACGCTGGGTTCAAGCGATTTAAGCTAACACGGCTTGCCATAGTCATTAAGGGTTTTTGATTGTGTGCTATCTATTCTAGCCTATATCAATGTGTACAGGTATATTACATCTGTGCATATCTGAATAAATCTGTGGTGTTTTTTGTGTCGTGTAAAAAGCAGAATGTATTTTTTTTAAATATAAAAAATAATAGAAACATTTTAAAATAATATAAATAATTAAAGCTGTAAGCAGCATTTATCGGGGTTCAAGCATTTAAGGCCTTTAAGCACAAAAGCATCAAAAGTTATTAAGTTTTATTTAGCAAGCATGTAACCACTGACATAATAGATGGAAAAGACCATTTGCAGCCAATACAGGCAATGTACCATAAATAGATGGTTTTAAAGCTTTTTAACAGTTATAGTGCCACCTATGGTCCGATCTCCATAAAATTGTGCATGCTTGTTAATGATGTATGTCACATATGCTCACCAATTTTTGTGAAGTTTTGCACTTTTGGTTGCTGTAGCGCCACCCATAGGCCAATCGGGGTTATACTCTGATAGGTTCTCCCCTTGAGGCCTACCATCTGGCCAGGTTTCAAGTCTCTAGGCCTTACGGTTTGGCCTGCACGATGCGTTTTACAAATCCTTACAATTACAATATCAGCATTTCATGCTTGAACCCTTAATAAACAGTTATACTGTATATATATAATGTTATAAATCTATAAATGTCCAAAAGATAGCTATGCATTGTAAAACATTTCCAGGTGGTTAAACTTATAAACTCAGTAAACTCATCTAAACATGAGTAAACTCAACTTGAAGAAATCAATAGGTGAGATTGTCAGGTGAGATCTTGGCATGACCGCTGATTAGCATGACCCCTCATTATGCTAAATGTGAACTGTGGAAAAAGCCACTCATTAACCTTTGCTCATACTACCTTCTTTGTGCAAAACCTCCCATCTCTGTTGTACCTTTTCTTGTTGTTATAGCAACCCTGCAGTAAAAAGTATTAGCTATTCTTGTCCAGGTCTTCCTATAATTGGCATGTTTAATCTCTGTTCACATATTTTTGTTTTACATGTGTCATTTAAATAGGCTATGCAATGAATCATCATTGTCATTAATGCGGATAACATCCAAAGTGTTAGTTTAATATCAAGTAATCAACATTATGGATTTCAGCCTTTAAAACCTGGCCGCTGCCTCCTGTCAAGGGAACCCTTACAAAAAATGTGCATATTTAAGTTAATTTTATCAAGTATACTTATGTAAAGTTCAGGTATTTTTAAGTATACTTTATGTAGCAAGTTTACTAATATCAATGTACTATTGTAAGTGTACTCTTTTACTATTCCAAAACTTACTTGGCCCACTTTTTTAGTGTATAAAAGTATACTTTTAAGCATACTTGAAGTGTAACAGTAGTAAATTTTGAGTATACAACTACATTACAACTATACGTTTATCATATGTACTGCAACCATACTACATGTGAACTTATAGATATACTGATAGTTTACTTGTAGCACATTTTTTAGTACTCTCAGTAAACTACTAGTATACTGCAAGTATAATTGTGCGTTTTCTTTGTAAATCAATATTTTCAAACAATGTAAGTTTATGAGACAGTATGTAAAACTATGCGGTAAAAAGTAGGCGTATTTATAGGCCAAAAATACTTCGACTTTTCTGTCAGTATAAGTCAAGCATACTCAAGTGTAATTTTAAGTATATTTCTGAGAAGTACATCAAATTCAGACTGAAAGTACTTTCTTATTTTTTTGTTTAAAAGTAGTATCCTATACTAATAGAACACTTGAATAAACTTATTTTTGGTAAGGTAATGACTGGGTTTGTATTTTCCCAATAAATATCTCTAAGAAATTGTGGTTTTACTTTGAATGATCATTTGCGGTCTTACAAGTAATTTTTATTAGAATGATTTATGTACGTCACAATACAAAATCACTATTGTGCAAATAGCAATAATGAACATTGCACATTTTAGACTAAATCTCAAGAATGGTAACCCACTGTCTGTTTTAATGGTCCCACTTTTAAAATAAAAGGTTCTATATAGAATCTTAAAGGGTTCCGTCAGGCGTTTCATGTGTAGAACCTGAGGGGGTTTCTATCATGGGATTATTTTATGGATTTAGTTTTAGCTGGTTTTTCCCATCAGCATTTTTTTTTTTTTTTAAGCTGCCAGCATTTTTGATAATTTTCACCATTTTTATGGCCCCCAGAATATTTTGTTGTATGAATATCTGAACATGCAATTTATCAAAAGAGCGAATTGAGTTTTATTCTAGCTTAATGCATTCTCTTTTTTCCTCAACTCTTGAATATGGGCAAGTTTCATAAAAAAGCAACATTGAGCAAAATGCTGAGAAAAACGTGTTTTTTCGATTAAAAACGTTTAATTTGAACTTGCATTTTATGACTGAAACAGCTTGTAAACATAGGCTACTTTATATAACTAGATTTTTTTTTTTATAAACGTTAAACATGAAAGTATTTTGCATTCATTTCAGACAATTCTCTTAAAATCCTTCACAGTCAGATGCTGCAATCATTATATTGTGCTTGCTGCAGACTGTTATACACCTGCTGAAACTCAAGGCACGTTGTGGTAGAGTTGTCCTTGACTGCGAACTTGACAGTGACAAACTTCTATACAGCACCATATTACAGAAAATGAATGTGACCCAAGTAAACAAAACAAAACACTTTGACATCTCTGTCTGTACACGATCCGTTCCACCTGCACGATCCGTACACGCATGCGCGTAATTACGTAGTAGAAAACGTCACGGTTTTCCTACACTATCGGAACCACGCATGCGATGGCACAACTTGCGGCATATTTGTGTAACGTTAGTTGTATTGTGTTTAACATTTCACAGCGGGTCTATTTTGATGCTTTTAAATGTAGCTTACGCTATGCATTACGATGTGTTTACGTGGTTGCCAATCCAAAAATAATAAAGGAGTTGTGAGTTGTTACATTAACATACATGATCAGTTTCCTCCATAGGCTACTCTCCTTTGCGATTCACTGCTGTATGGTATTAGGCTTAACATGCCGTCTTTTGGTCTGAGGTCAGTAGTGTTGTCAAAGACGGTTTGTGTCGTTTTTTTATTATTAAAAGCTGCTAATATTAGTTAACTTTTAAGTTGAGTAATTTTGTATTAGTATGGTATAGGTCTATATAGGTCTATATAGAAGGAAAATGATCCCTTCAATGTTGTTTACAGAAGACAATAAGGAACATAATATGCATTTCTTTTTTTTAAATAATATGCATTTCTGCCTAGACAATCTGCACTTACATGAAGAAAGAACTACGTGGAACAGATCGTGCAGTGTCGTAAATCGTCGCAAAACAGAATTATCATTTGCGCATGTGCGTTTTCTACTGCGTCTACTACGCATGCGTGAAACGGATCGTGCAGGTGGAACGGATCGTGTACCGACAGCTATTATCGTTACATTTTTCGTGAAAATGATGACTGCTCTTGACCCTTCTTTTAAGTGGTTTATATGAGCCCAGGGCCAGGGGTTGACGCTACCTTTTCTCAGAAGGAGCACATGCTCCTAAGTTGAAAAATTTAGGAGCGCAGTAAGATCTTTAGGGGCACAATGGAAATGTACAAAAAAAATTTGTTTTTTCTTAATAAAGGGATACGAGGAGACATTTATAAGCAAAATTATTTAATTGATTTGAATGCAAAAAGTACATTCAGGGGGGTTTTTTTGTTTGTTTTTTGTTTTGTTGTTGCCCGCTTCTACCCATTGCAGTACTTGCAGTAGGCCTACATTAATGACACTTTTCTACTGCATGGTGGTATCATAGACTGTAAAAAAAGATAGACGACGCCCCTTCGCTCTGTTCCATTGATGAAAACTGAAGCCGCCAGTGTCCCGATATGGCGCTGACATATTGGAACTTGAGTCTGCACAGTAGCGATTTCGGGACCAGACCTGCGCAGTAGTGAGCAGGAAGTAAAGCCGCGAAATCAACGCTCCGCCCTCACTCTCGCAGAATGCACTCAGGGAGAACGCATTCTGCACACTTTTTTAAAAATGTATTGCAGTACGACAAGAGGCTTGTTAAAATAAAGTAAATACAATGTCCTCAGTCCTCGGAAGATCCCGAAAAAATGTCCGTTGGTGCTTCATTGACTACTTCGCTCAGAGAACCTGTCAATCACAGCTGTCAATCATGACGTTACACCACCGCAACACGTAACTAACTAAAAACCAACTTATTTTTTAAACAGACACTTGAACTTACATCAGCGTGATAAAAACGACAGCAAATGAAAGAAACCCGGTTTGGAAAAAATATATTTGAAGTGTATTTAATTGTTTAGTTGGTCTCACGTCCCGTTGAATAACACGGGGAGGCGGGACTTATGACCTATACTAGGACCAGTCACCGGGGGGCGATCGAGACGTTTTGGCTTCACTTTTCAGGGCTTGTGCCGCACGCTTAGGTGGTATAAATTAAAGGGGCAGTTCACATATCGCGTCTTTTTGCGCGCTCAAGTTCGTTATTTCAAATGTAGGCGCGCGGCAGGCAAAACTTTTCATAGGCCTACTGCCGCAAGCTCACCGCAGGTCATGTGACAAAAACCAACCAATCAGCTTCGACCTTTCCATAACAACATCGAAAGCTCGGCCGAACAGCTGATCATAGCTGTACAGTCATATCCATAAATATATCTAGTAGTAAAGCTAATGCAAGGGCTAGAAATCAATTAATCCTTTGCTGATACTTTCTCGTCATCATGGAGAGCGCAGTTCATGGTTGCATAGCAACGACAGAACAGAAGCCACGGGAGCGCGCGCGCTTTCCACATGTGTTTAGCATAGGGACGCGATATGATGCGCTGCTGTGAAATCCATTTATTTAAAGCGCGTTTGTGTGGATCACGTGATGTTATTTTTTTCAACAGACAACATTGGTTAACTTTTGGACAACATTGGACAACAGAGTAGAGCTGCACGATTAATCGTTAAAAGATCGCGATCTCGATTCAACCCCCACGCGATCTTAATCCTGCATTTCTACGATTCTGCCAAAGATATTCAACGAGATAACGCGGGTGGAACGGATCGCACTAGATTCGGTTCGGCACACATGTGATTCGCGGATTAAATGCTAAATTTAACCATCATAGAGTGAAAGTTCATAATTTGGACGTGTATTGACTTGCCAATTTACACATTCAAACAATTTTAATCGCGGAAGAAGAGCCGAAAACCGGGACTCGCGCGTTATATGTGCGCACACACTCGAAGCGCAGTGAAAGAGAGTCGCGTTTCAGACAGCGCTCGAATGCAGATTTGATTCCTCTTTCGCGTTTCCTTGCCCTTGAACGGACACATAAACACAAAATTGTCAACATACCGGTCTAAATGACCATCTCGACAAGTATTCTATCGTTTATGTCATATGTGAACAGCTGAGAAAGAAACGGCTATTTGTCCGTTTTTTTCGGTCCGTGCAGTCGGTCTTAAAGTGACAGCACACACTTAATATTATGTATACTGTTTTCTGTCATTGATATAAATAAAATAATAAAATACAGCTTTAACAAAGATTAAACTATATTCAATTTATACAGTGACAAATGGTGTTATTTTACATTTAGGCTTAATTATTCATTTATGTACCTGAATATACTGTTAGACTTTGTAAACTTTGTTATTTAGTATTCATGTTATGTAATTTGTGTATTTGTTCTTATTTTATTACTGACTGTTCACTTGTTTTAAATAATGTGTGAACTTTATCAGTTAGGCTAGTAGTTTTTAATGTAGTAGCTATCGAAAAACTTCAACTGAGCTTTAAGTAATAAATGAAAAGCAAAGTTATTATAAACTTCTCAATTAAACTACAGTATGAGATGGTTAAAAACAAAACTGCTCAATCACAAAGTAACGTTACCAGCGGCCGGTCCAAACAAACGTCTATAAAAGCAACGCTATTCAACACAACACCATACCCAAAAATGTTGATAGTGTTTCTTGCTAAGAATCTTTAATAGGTCTAGCCTGACGTAATACCTTTGAATGTTGTCAATGTTTAATTGTCTTTTTTTATTTATTTAAATATTACATTCTTTTTGTTTACTGCATTTATTTAAATTTGACTGAAGCAAGCATTTTATGTCTTATTTTTTTTCTATTTTGTTTGGTAACCTAATGTTCAGGATTTGTAGATCTTTAAAATAATAAAGCTTTTCAGAATCGTGAGAGAATCGTGATCTTGATTCCAAGCAAAAAAATCGCGATTCTCATTTTAGCCAGAATCGTGCAGCTCTACAACAGAGTTAACTTTTTTGTTAAAAAAACGTTATTCGCACACGTGCACCTAGGCTACATGCATTTTACAGTTCGCACACATCTATTTTTAGTAGCAAATGCGAGTGAAATGCTGCACTGAGCCACTCACTCCTTTCGTCTAGATCTTAACTGTCACAACCCTTTCTGATTAATTCTCATTCACAAAGCATTCACAAAGCTTGAGATTACTCAAACCTTTCAGAGGTTCTTTCTAATGGGAGGACGTACATCCAGTGTGGTGGTCATGCACGTGAATGTATGGTCAGTGCATTCAGTTGTCTATTTAGTCCTGTGGAAGATATGTTCAACCAGCAGGTTTTGATGATTTGGATATGCATGGGCGGTTAGATGAAGAGAAGACAACATGCTTATGAATTTAGAGAGTGCACTTCTTTATCTCCAAATACACAAGAGGTGCTTTAGTGTCCTACTTTCAGAGTGTGGCATAAAATAGAAAAGGTCACTCTGGTTACATCTGCTTTTTCCATTGGGTTGAGACTTGAGAGTGAAATGTGGAGAGAAGAAATCAGCATCTATCTCGTGCTTTACTCTCACTCACTCACACACACCCACACACACCCACACACACACACACACACACACACACACACACACACACACACACACACACACACACACACACACACGTGTTCAATAGGGGACAGATGATAAAGCCATCTCCAAAGAATTAGATCAAAATGCCTTAATCAGGCTTTTCTCGCACACGTGATACACAATATAGATATAGGGCTCAAGAGAGGAAAACATGGGGATGGAGTGAGACTATTATGACCTTGCGGTGGACACAAATAGCTTTTTTTGTGGCAACAGTTTAAATAAACAAATGAAGTTAATAATGAAGTTTTTTAATGTCTATCTGTTATGTTTTATGGATAAACAAATATTGAGGACATTTTGCTAGATTTATTCTCTCTAAATGATTTAATTTACCTCACTGCTTTCATTAGAAGCTTTCAACCATCAGGCTCTTTTACATTCATTCCCAATTAGTGTTATTGTACAGTTTTTTTCGATTGCTAAACGACAGTGAGCACAACTGGAGCTACATGTGCAAAACTCTAACTACAGTCTGCACTACCAACAGTCACCTGAGCTAAACAGTTCACATCACCTGCAAAACTCATTCCAAGCAACACAACTCTTAACACATGGCTCAAAACAGGCTCAGTGCAGCCAAACACTATACACAACCCTCACTGAGATAACACACACTGTCACTCAGAACACACTGAGAGGAAAAACACTAGCATCAAACACCAATACAGAAAATACTAACTTTTCATCTTTACAGTTTGAACAATTTCAGTGACTTCATACAAAGTAATATGTTCTTCAAAGAAAAGAGTGACATTCTTTCACATGATTTATTTAAATTTTTAGAACATAACAATTCTTTAAGGTAAATGAAAATTAGCAGTTGCTTCAATAGTCTGTAGTAATTTACGGAATTACAGTAATGAGAAAAAAAAGGTAGAAACTACAGTTTTTCTCGATTGTTTACACACATTTTCTGAAAGCATGCCTCATATTCTCAGAACTCTACACACAAATCCAAAAAAACACACACAATGGGCAAAACCCCTCAATTCTCCTGCAAAATGAAACTTTACATTCAAAACAATGTTATTTCTTCTCAAAATGTTATTTTGTTTTCAAATGACACACACAAACCATCATATGAATAGACATTTATAAGAACCAGTTGAACACTGATGTGCTCAATGTAAAACACTATGATGAATGGAAAACACTTCTTCTCCATTCATCATAATGACTTAGGTCTTTTTTTGTTCAGTGTTACACTTACTACAGACAGTACATACATAAGTGTGCTGTAAAATATTAGAAAATATTGTTTTTATACTCAGAACACACAAATACATGGTAAAAAAATTACATCCCAACCAACACAAAGTTGCACATACAGTGGTCTACATACAAAACAACAGAAGAATTGACTGTATACAGTTACAGTAAAAAAATAAATAAAAATCCAATGTTGGCAACCATTGCACCATTGAAGAGCTCACCTGTTGCCCTTTTATGCTAAAGCTCTGATTGCTAATTGTATCAATCAATCAATCAAAAATTTATTTCTACAGCACATTTAAAAACAACACGAGTTGACCAAAGTGCTTTACAGAGTCCACATTACAGTAGCAGTACAGTAATTACAGTAATTGTAAAACTGTGTGACGGGTGTTTGCCCATGTGATGAGTCAGTGTGCATATTTGAATGGCAGTGTGTTCCTTGTGAAAACAAGAGATTTTCTGCATGAAAATTGTGCCAAAAGCAGAGAATTGTGTGTAGTGTTTTGAAAAAGGTGTGTTTTAGAACTGCAATTTGAGTGTAAAGCAGGAATTGTGCTTGTAGTTTAGCAGAATTGGTTCAGGGGGTTGGTGAATGAGTTACATGTTGTGGTCATTGTGTCTCAAGTACCAGAATTTGAGTGTAAACAATTGAGAAAAACTGTAAAAGGACATACTGTAATTCGAACAAATAATTGAGGGGCTAATCCTGCCTCTCTCTAGCATCAGGCCACAATCAGCAGTGTTTGAAAGGCTGGTTCACTATTCTGTTTTGAATGTGTGGTTCACAGTTTTGACAGCAGTGTGTTAGCATTTGAACAAACTGCTGTAAATCCACAGTGTTGTGCAGGTTGTGGTTAAAGTCATGGGATAAGTGTGTAGAGTTTTGAAAACTGTGTTCAAGCAATGAAAAACGAACTAGAGTTTGGTCCACATGAACTGCTGCTGTGCAGACTGTAGTTAGAGTTTTGCACATGTGACTCCAGTTGTGCCCACTGTCGTTTAGCAATCGGAAAAAACTAATATCACTGATAACCTACAATTTTTTAGTAAGTTTGAATTCGTTTTTTTTTTTTTTTCAAGAATTATTTTAAGTTTTAGTGATTTTGTAGTGTTTGTCATTTTTATTCGTTTTTAATGTCTAATATAGATTTTTTTGTTACTTATTTGTTTTAGTTTGAACTATTTTAGTACCTCAAGCTAAACTAAAAAAATATAAATGTTTTCTTGGCAACTGAAATAAAGAGTTTATTTTATTTTATTTTTTTATTTCAGTTAATTTAATTTTAGTAGCCTAACAATTTTTATTAATTCCATAGTTAAAAAATAAAATAAAAATAATAAAAATGGTGGTGTAAGTCCACTCAAGCGAGTTGTAGTTGAGAACCCATGTGCAATTTATTTATCATAAACTTTATAACATAAACAAAGACCTGACTTGAAACAAACATGACCATAACAAACTCAGTAAACTATATATTTATTTTTTTATCTAATAAATGCTTTGTTTATAATGGAGAACGTTTTAAGCTATGAAAAATGCAGGATGTTTTAATAATTCAAAGATCAAATTTGATTTCTTATGTGATGTTTGTGGATTTGAAAAAAAACATAATTGGCCAATTTTTCATAGATTTATTTATTTATTTTTTGTCAATCAAAAATAAAGGCTATGCATGTTCTTGAATGCTCTTTCATCATAGGTTAAATATTAAACACAAATCAAAATTAATAGCAGAGATCAATTGACAGACATTTTGAATGCTACCTTGTCTTCTTGTTCCCTCCTGCATCTCCATTTTCAGTGGATTAATGCATCCCTATGAGGGCCAGCATTCAAAGCTTGTATGGACATTTCAAAGCCCTTATTGAGTCACATTCATTGATCCTTTTCTTTGAAAGCCTCTGATATACCATGATGACCAGATCTAATGGTGTCAGCAGCAGGCATCAAAGTCTTATTATGAACACATCAGATCTTTTTATCCCCAAAACCCATTTCCGTCTCACTTCCTCTGTAACGTCACACCCTTTTTTATTTTTTATTCTGCTGTGCCACTATACAATTTTACTCAAATGCTTGTCTTGTTTTAGCATAAATATTATTTCTAAGATAATAATGGGGTTTCACTTCATTTTGATGGTCCCTGTAATTCTGTTGACTATAAGTAATGTTTTACCTACATCTACTAGTCTTAGTAGACTGGTTAGGGTTAGAAAAAGTTCACATGCAGTTAATGTGCCCTATTTCAAGGATCTAAGCGCATAATCTAAAGCACACGGCGCAATTGCACTTAGGGCGTGTCCGAATCCACTTTTGCTAGTTTAACGACGGGAAAAATGGTCAGTGTGCCCGGCAATGGTCTAAAAGGGTTCTTAATGAGTAATAGGTGTGTTTTGGGCATAACGTGCAAAAAAACAATCCGAGTATAATTTCCCATTCCCTTTAAAAGCCAGTTGCGCTCACAACATGTCGGATTTTTTCCAAGAACTTTTTCTTGTAAAAATGCTGCTTCCCCCAGATTTCATCCAGTCTAGTTTCTACTTTCCTAACAAGCAATGTTGCTACCTTTTCTTCACTATTTCATTGTACATTGCAAAGCTTGGTACTTTGGTCAAACATTTTAAGTCAGAAATCTGCTTCATGTTGCCATGATATTTAGAAAAGAAAAGAACCATGAGGCACATTACTGCTTTGTTGGAGTTGATTACCTTGGGGACTGCTCCGTTCTGCAGCTCAATTTGAAAAATGTTCTGAGATATGTTCTGCTAATCGTTGAATGGGTTCTGTTTTTCTGGTCTTGCTCAACCATGCATGATCATGATTATTATTAGTGGTAGCTGTCATTTTATTAACAAATATGGAATAGTGGTACATTGAAGAGCATTTACTGTATCATAGGAACCATTTTCAATAGCCCCTTGCATTTGAGATGAAAGCAGTCCTTTTTAGTTTAAGATATTATTGATATCAAATACAGCAAGTAGTGACAAAGTGTTTGACCATCAAACTCGTGATTGGATGCAATGGATAGCGGTGGCACTTTTTATGCAGAACACGTGGCTCAGTGGTGTCATGTTTTTTTTGGGCGAATCACAATCCCACATGCTTATACTTAATAATTCTTATACTCAATAATTCAACAATATTATTGATCTGCCTGCATTGACACCATTATATGAGAACTGAACTGAGCTGGACGATGACATCACTGTTTTCTCCAGAGCGGCTGTACTATATATAAATGAACTAAATTAATAAGTTGTTTTTTTGCATCTTTTTTACAATCTGTATTGTAAAAAGCGCTATATAAATAAAGGTGACTAGAGTTGACTTATAAACAGCATTATGGATGCAGTTGAACATAAATATTTTTCAGATACTCAGAGGGCATGTGTACCAAATCTTCGCACAAATGTCAGACATGCTTTTGAATGAATCTCACACTGTTTGAACTGCAGTTACAAAGTGTTGTATAAGACGCATCACAGAAGAACCCAGTTTCTGCTCTTGCTGTATGTCAGAACAGAGAGTGGTTGTTATAATTTTCCTCTGAACAAAAGTAATTTGGAGGTCCATCTTCACTGACACACTTTAAATCTTAGGGTACAGGAGCTTGAACCAAAGCTATTGGTTTTAGGATTTCAACTAAAACTGCATTTCTGGATCAGTGTTTACATTATTAATCAACTCATCCATTGAAGGTTATGTTGTGAGTTAGGGGTGGGCAGTCCACAATCTCCTTTTCAAGCGAAAAGTAGAGATTGTTGTTCTTTTATGTCCTGGTAATAATGTTGAAATACAGCAATGACTGCTTATTATGGCGGTGCTGGCTGGCCAAACATAGCCTATCATGTGTCTTTCATGCGTGGAGATGCATTTGTAAAAACAATTCAACAGGCTGTGCGATGAATCAAATTTTTGTTTTGATTTTGGCTTACAGCGATAATAAAAATGTGATAATCAAGATAAAAGGATCATTGTGCCGCATGCCGTTCCTTTCCTTTAACGTGGAGTGCTTTCACCCCTCCTTAAAAGCCTAAACTTAAAGTGCCCCTATTATGCTATTTTAAAGGCTCCTAATTTAGTTTTTGAGGTCTCCTACAAAAGGGTTACATGCATCAAAGTAAAAAAACTGTTTAATTTTCTCATAATATACATTGCACATCACTACAGTTTTAAGTGATTCTCAAACGACTCAGCGGATGAATCAGTCTCTCTAAATCCTTCCTTTCCGCGAGCTACTCTCTGATTGGCCAGACAGCTCAGTCTGTTGGTATTGATGTGTCGGAAGCTAAACGCTTATTACCATTACTGAACTTCAGCTCTTTCCAGAAGCTTCCTAAAGCTCAAAGATTGTACACTTTGTAAAGACTGTAATGATTACGTCGATTTTACCATATCAATCCGAGTCTGATGATGAAACATTGGAAGAACTAGTTATTCAACCCGAACCTCCATCGCAAGGACGACTGTTATACTCAGTTTGAGGTAGGCTACATTATGAGATGTTGCAGCTGTAATTCCTCACCATCAGCATTAACAGCAGTATGTCTATCAACAAACCAATGTGTGTGTATATTTCTAATTTATTGCAGTGCACATGTGGGAACTCTGTCAATAACAGCGCATAGCCGAGCACTAACCTGAATGACTGATGTAACATAAACATTTGTAAAACAAATCTTGCTCCATCCTTTATATTTACTCAAAGTAGTAAGAACGACAGACAATCTGCAATCTGGGCACTTACCCATCTTTCAAGAGTAAGCGTTTTGTGAATCCCGCGTTGAACTCTGAGATTTGAGAAGCAGTCGTCAGTAAAATGAGTGTTGTTGGTCAAGTTGTTTGCGGGCGACAACAGGGCGGGCATTATGCAAACGTGTTTTCTAGTGACGTAAAACAGTCACGCAGTGCGAAAAACCATAACAGGGCATAACATGTGACTGTCTAAAATGTAGGCTACTGCCAGACATGCTTTATTTTAAAAAGAGTGATTAAAAGCGCATCAAACTGCGAAAGAGACTGATCTCCATGCAGGGGCGGTTCTAGAGGCGGGGCCACAGGGGCCTTATCGTTAATAATCGATAATCGTTACCCTCTGAATCGTAATCGAATCGAAACGTGAGGTGCCTAGAGATTCCCACCCATCAATCGTCGACGAGAAGAGCAACCGGAGAATTCTTCACAAGGATCACAGATGCAATTCCACCCCCAAACAATTAACAATAATTTACTGTTTATAAGCGATGACATGATTATGAAACTTAAAGGTGGAATTCAGAAAGAATGTAACATGTGGCCCCTTAATGGCCCCTGTTACAGAAAAATCCTAGAATCCATGTGCTTTCTGTGTCCGCGCTGCGAGACAAAGTGGAACACAGACAAGCAAAGTATAATTGGGGTTTCAGGCGCGCCACTAAACGGTCAAATATACACAAATGCCAAAATGTCCATCTTGGCGAGTATTTACAAGACAGTCAGTTATGTCGTGAATTCAGTTGGGAAATAAATTGGATACGTGTTATTATTAGATCCATGCATTCAGTCTTAAAGACTAGTATTTAAAAGTTTTAAAATAATGACTATTTTGACAACTGATTGTTTAATGCAATACTGTTTTAAACTGTGCAAATAGATAAGTCCATAGGCTTGTTCCAGTCTGGTTATTCTCAATAGTACATCTCAAAGTACTTTGAAATCTATCCCTTCAAATACAGCAATCATCTAATCTGTTTTTCGTGTTTTGTTTTAAGGTCAATATGATTTAAAACTGAAAGAACCTGACTAACTTAAATCAGTGAAAGTCATTTAAAGTCAGTAACAATTGCATGTTCTTATACTTTTTTACAGTTGTACTTACATTGATTTTTAAACCTTCCATAAATGACGGGGCCCTAGTTTTTCTGAAAAGCACAAGGGAAGATAATTTGGAAACGCCTGTCTAAACGTATTTCAGTGTGTGTATATGTAAACTGATATAGTATTTATATTATCAGAGAAGACAGCTTTAATAATTGAGTGTGGGGTCAGTATATGTAATTATTTCAGCAGAGTTAAAAGCAACAACAGCTGTATTCTGAGTAAAACACTTTCAACAACATTTCAATGATCCAATACTTCCAAAGGAACGACTTGTGTTGGACAGTATACGTTTTTAACACATTCCTAAATGTTGTGCTAATAATTGCTGCAAAAAAAAAAGTACAAATCTGGCAAATGAGTCTTTCAAACACATTCAACGTACAGTATGGAATTTTTCGCCACTAGGGGTCGCTAACCTATTTACAATAACAAAGGCGTAGTTTGATGACGCAACATTTGCTAAGAATTATGGATCTTGTCGTCAACGTCAAGCCGACCGATCTAATCTATCTATGGATCTAATAATGTTTATGGATGACTGAATACATCGATGCTTTTATCATGACTGTGATATGAAGCAGTTCGGGATTGCTAAGAGACAGCTATCATATAAGGAATATGGACATTTCATTCTACCGAACTAACGTTACACGCGAGTGCAGAATTACTACTCACAGTCACAGGTCAGTTTATTAGACAAATTAAACTTGTGAGGTAACGCAGCGATGTTTCACTTGGTCTAACATTACACTATCACACGAAACTGCATTTGAATGTGTTGAAATGTATGTGTTAGTTTGTCTGTATGAGACTAGCAGTAAGCTAGATCAACATTAGAATAACATACAGATCATATTCTAACATTTCATCATGTTGAGCTATATAACATTGATTAGTTGTATGTAAATATGCTCACCTGTTTAATAAAGTACATATAGAAGCGGTCGAAGTCTCGGACGTGGAGCTCTCGTTTATATACTGTCTATGGGAGCTCTAGGCATCTCGAAAACACCGCGCTGATATTGATTCTCGTTTTAGTTCTCCTTTTGTATCCAAAGTCTGCTTGCCATGGTCCATAATGTTTGAACGAAACAACAACAGCGTGCAAAATAGACATTGCGAACTACCGTCAGACGCTTTGGTTACTATCAGAGGGCTCTGGTTCATAGCTCTGGTTGCCATGGCAGTACGAGCGGAAACCAGGGACAACGCGGATATGACGCCATTGACGGCGACAAAACGGAAATAAAGAAACGGGACGTTTCTCGAATTAAATTACAAATTTCTCCTGGTTTGAAAGTTGTTGGAAACAGTCGGGATAATGTAAGTACACAACTAAAAAATATATATAACATAGATATAGTGATTTTTGCTATTTTTAAAGCAAAAAAGTTACATATTGTGGCTTTCAGTATATATAGGCCTATGAAGACTTCAGATGCAAAAGCCTCTAAGTGCCATCTGAAATTTCCTTCTAGAATGATCATTTTTATCAAGCTTGTATGTTTATGTTCACTTGTTTCACTTTAATAGCAATGAAAATTGCCTATTAATTCAGTTAAATTATTGAACTTAAATATACAAGCTTGATAAAAATTATCATTCTAGAAGAAAATTTCAGATGGCACTTAGAGGCTTTTGCATCTGAAGTCTTCATATCTTCCGTTTGGATGAATGATCGAATAACTTTGCTTGTTTCATTACCTAATTAATCAGAATTTTTTGAACGAATCTCTTGAATGAATGATTCAATGATAAATAATTGTTTTAACAGTCACTTGTCGCCACCTACTCGTGTAACGAAATTGATACAATTTTTATTTGAAGCGTCAAGTTTCTTTAAAAAATGCGATTTACTCTATTTTTATCGCTACTAGACATCAGTTTTTATATCCAAACTAAACGTTTTTACCAGTACTTCTGTGATAATTTTAATGATTGTAACACTGAAACAATGATACTGTGCGGTTGAAAATTGCCTACTGTTTGTGAAGCTGTTTCATACATGACAACTGCTCTCTCTGGCTCATCAGCAACACCATGCAGCACAGATCTGAATGTTCGTTATGATGGACATAGAATCATTGTCATAATTTCATTTAGGAATAAGATCACATGGGTGTTTGAATCAAGATCAGCTCTACTGCAGACATTATGTTAGGATGGGCAAATATTGCCACACTACCATCAATATGGAGGAAACATTTTATTGAACAAACCACAGGAAACACTTTCTCACATTTTCATTCTACAGAAGGTCTGAAAGCCCAGCAGACATGATCCATGAGTCACAGAGAAAACGCTACACAGGAGCAGTTGTTCAGCACACGTGCCTCATACTGCTCTCACTTAAATTGTAAATCGATTCCCCATTTTGTAGCCTAGAAGTGATTGTCCCTTTGGGAACGTTCAGCACATGCTGTTTTTCGAGTCTGGATTATAAATATAAGACTACAAAAGTCTTGTTTATGCTGTGTGTGAAAAAAATAATACCCGTTATATAGACAACTTGTTTCCAAAATTAAATAGGCCTACTTGTATTTTTTTCCCACTGTACTGAAGCCAAAACCAATTTTTAAGATATATAAAAAACACTTTCAATTCTAGCCCAACTGATAAGGCAGAAAAATGTCCTGTTCAATTTCAGTTAACCCTTACAAACAACATATGTAGCCTATTTCCCCAGATACTGGAGGTATTTGGAAAGTTCAGTATGCTCTCTGGGTAAAACTAAATTGGGATAAATTCTCTTTGCTTCCATAGTATGGCTAAAAAGGTTAGATTGCCATGTAATATTTCCATACAAACTTCAATTAGTTACTTCTGCATTTTTGTTCATTCATCCCTCCATGTTATACGTGATGCCAACTATCTACAAATTTAAACCAGGGTGGAACAATATCTCCAAAAATGGACCTCGATGCCACTATATCATTACATGCCAGAAGAGCGAGTGTTAAAAGGAATGTTTTGCCGCAAATCCATGATTCCATGATTCCATTACTTGCCCCTAAAAAGTTTTGCCACAAACTCAATAGATTCGTAAATTAATCTGGAATGGTAAGAAACCCAGATTGAAATTTGAAACAAATTTTGAATTATCATAGGGCCTTATAACATGCATTAAAGACACAATATGTAATTTTTTTCGGCGCTAGGGGTCGCTAACCTCTTACAATAACAAAGGCGTAAGTTGATGACGCAAAATTTCCTGCGGAATTATGGAACTTGTCGTCAAGCTGAGGGATCTAATAATGTTTATGGATGAGTGAATACATTGATGTTTTTATCATGACTGGTTTGAAGCAGGGCGCGATTGCTAATAGGAGACAGGTATCAGCGAGCCTCGCGGATTTAAAGGAATAAGGACATTTCATTTCACCAAACTACCCGCAAGTGCTGAATTAATACTCACACAGGTTAGTTTATTAGACAAATTAAACTTGTGAGGTAACGCAGCTCTGTTTCTACACTATCACACTAAACTGCATTTGAGTGTGTTGAAAGTTATAATGTTATTCTATGTGTTAGTTTGGCTGTATGAAACTAGCAGTAAGCTAGATCAACATTAGAATAACATACTGATCATATTCTAACATTTCATCATGTTGAGCTGTATAACATTGATTAGTTTTATGTACATTTGCTCACCTGTCTAATAAAGTACATGTAAGAGCTCTGTCAAGTCGAAGTTAGTTGCAGACGTGGAGCTCTCGGCATCTCGAAAACGCCACGCTGATATTGATCCTTGCTTTAGTTCTCCTTTTTTCCCAAAGTCTGCTTGCCATGATCCATAATGTTTGAACGAAACAACAACAACAGCGTGAGCGTGCCGCTAAACATAACGCTGTTGTCCACGTCTGTCGCCATGGTTACTATGGCAGTACGAGCGGAAACCAGGGATAACGTGGATATTACGTCAGTGACATGCGACAAGTGAACAGGGATTCCGGGATTCCAGTGCTGCGTTCCAGTCCACTTTTAGACACGCACGCGAACTTCCCTAAGCACTTCCCCTTGGGGGAATCCCTGCCGCCATTTTGAAGTGCGTTCCACTTCATGAAGTGGACGAGGGAAGTTTATATGGACAGACCCTCGTTCCCTCGATTTTGACCGAGGGAGCGAGTCTGCTTCAAATGTACACTTCAGGCACCTATATGTCCCACAATGCAGTACGACTGTGACGTCACCACATATCTCATCTAATCACCACCACAACAGACAACTCTATATATTAATAATATATTTTTTTTTATTTAAAACAACCCAAACACACATTTGGATGCTGCATTAAACAAATTCTTAAAGGGAAAAAAAATGTAAATAATAAATCAACTCTACAGCTGATTCCAAGTGATCAAGGGCTTAGGACGTTCCAATTCAGCCCATTGCAGTTTCCGCCAGTAGTGAGCACTCGCAATGACGTACATCCGAGTGAACGAGACGGAGGGAAGTTTGCGAGTGAAGGGCATGACAATTTTGGACTGGAACGCAGCCCGGGACGGCCAATTATTTAAAATTGGAATTTCTCTGAAATTAAAAATCTTTGGGAACTTTTAGGATATAAGTACACAACTGCAGGAAAAATATCACACTGTGCAAGTGATTTTGGGATATTTTATTATAAAATTCTTACATATTGTACCTTTAAGGTTTGGCTCAACCTGCTCTCTAGGGTTCCTTGGAGAGAGAGCTAGCAGGCAAACACAGGTTACAACATATAATGTTCTCTGGGCTAAACAACAAACAATGTATGCAAGCTTTTGGTCCAATCATGGCTAACAGATTGTTCCCACAATTTTAAACTGATGGAAAAATGTATTATGATTCCTGTGGCTTTATTTTTCTGTTAACTTTTCTATCCACCATTGTAAAGAGACCGCAGGCTTAAGTTGGGTGGGAGGGAGGGTAGGTGCATGGGAATGTTGAATTGATATGTGTTTTCATGTTCTCATTCTAGCTTGTTTATTGTCAAAAAAATTTAAAATATCGTAATAATGAAAAGAAAACAACTTTCAATTCAATGCAATTTGTTCAATTTTAACAGTAAATATTGTTCCAAAGCAACATAGTATAGTGCCAAACAACCAATAGTAGGCCTACAGACAAACTAATTATGATCATGTTCTAATGAAAGATAAAGTACCTAGGCCTACTATAGATCAGGGTTATTATAGTTAACAATAACTAAAACCATAAAAAACATTTTTGTTACTTATAAAATAAATGTTAACTGTTAAAATGTTAAAAGAAAATGTATGGTTATTTTACTTCAGCTATTGCCAAGGTAATATTTCTCATTTTCATTTAGTTTGAAGGTGCACTACAGTATGTAACTTTTTTTTTTTAAATGGCATACTATCATACTACTCTTACTATTTCTGCAGTGTCCAGTATGTATACTGTGTGTAGCATGCACATTTTCTGTGTGCAAGGAATGGATGACCTACTATATTTGCCAGCATCTACTAAATAAAACTCAATAATACTGAAATCAGTATGGAAGCTGTGTTCAGAATTGCATACTACCATAAAACTCTGTAAATAGTTTGTAAATAGTATACTGTAAATAGTATGTGCATTTTCTGTTTGCATGGAATTCCTGGATTACCGATTACATTTGCTGAAATCTGATGTATGCATCTGAGGACACTGCATGAGATACTGTTTCCCACAATGCAACATGACATTTCATCTTCGTGAAGAGTGCAGTATGAGTGAACTGGAGGCAGGGAATAGGCCTACTTATAAATGTAGCCCAACACTTTTATAAGTACACGTTACTGTAAAGTACAAACTAGGCCTACTGTTTCTGAAAACACTACCGTTAGTAGCACGTAAATTGTACTTTAATCTCTATGGCACATTTCCAATCAAGTCACCTTTATTTATATAGCGCTTTATACAATATAGATTTCAAAGCAACTTTACAGTGATAAACAGGAAAATAATGATTCATTGATGCAAACAGTTCACTGCTTCAACAGAGCTCTAAAAAGACAATGGTGTCATTGTTCAGGTGAAGTCCGTTTATGTCTATTCAAATTCGTTCAGTAACGGTTCATCAATTATAAAATGAGTTCAATTCGACTATAAACCATCGTTGTTTAATAGTACGATCAACTGAACCCTTTGTAAATTAACACGGCACCACTTACGGCTATTTAGACCATTACGTTCAAAGAATCGTTTTCATTTTTGCATTCTCATCCCAAGAGTGTCCCAAAATTAAACAATAGTACACTCTAAACAAAAATGGTGCTAAATAGCACTAAAAGTGGTTCATTGGCTTGTAATCATAGGGGAACCACTTTAAGTGCCATATAGCACCTACCTTTGTCAAATGGTGCTATGTAGAACCATAAGAGGTGCCATATAGCACCTTAACCACCCCAAAGAACCGCTGAAGAACCAAACTGGGCTTAACAGGTTCTTTAAATGGTAGTGGTGCTATATAGCACCTTAACCACCGCAAAGAACCCCTGAAGAACCATTTTTTTTTAGTGTGTAATGGTTTATGATCTATGCAGCAAGTCAAGTGTATTCGTAGTAGTTCATGGCCATGAGTTTTAAGGAGAACAGATAGCCTGGCTTGGGTTGAGTCAGACAAATAAAACAATATTTTAGCATATCGTATACGTTTTATGCTGAGAAAATATAGCCTATTTAATTTACCTAATAGCATAATCTACCATAAATCTTAGAGAATTATTTGTGATGTTTTGGGAAATCCATCTATAATTAGGCCAGTTGTTTTTACCTATGTATACAGTATTTACATTGATATTTAAGTCAGGAACACGTCTGTCATTAGGCTGGTTTCTAGAATGCTTTTTATGTTCAATTCGTTTGATGTAGACATTATTGGACATGGAGCATTAAAAGGGCAATAAATCAGTCAGGATTGTTAAGTGTGTCTTGGTTTATATGCACCAATGTCAAGAACTTTACCCAAAGTCAGAAAAAGAACATACTGCTCCTTATCATTGCACCACTTCAATCAATTGCTCGGGAGTAAAGCATACGCTGTTTGTTATATGCTTCTGACATTTGACCACTTAATAGTTTCTCAAAAGCACTCCACAATTAGTCAAAGTTGATTCAAACCAACAATGAAAATGGCTGTGCACCATGCTCCTCATATCATTTCTTATATATAGATATATATGTCTGCCTTGCAACAAGACAAACACTCTGACAATATTGTATTATTATAAATGTATGTTATCAACAGAAGAAAAAGAAGGGCTCTTCATGCTAGGTGAAAATACACTACAGTTCTAAAGTTTGAGTCAGCAAGACTTATTTTTCTGAAAGGAACTATTACTTTTATTCAGCAAACACACATTAAATTGATCAAAAGTGACAGTTAAGACATTTATAGTGTTACAAAAGAAAATGCTGTTCTTTTCTGTTCTGTTCTTTTGTACTTTCTTTTCATCAAAGAATACTAGTATCACGTTTTACACAGAAATATTAAGCAGCACAACTGTTTTCAACATTGAATATAATATTAAATGTTTCTTGAGCACCAAATCAGCATATTAGAATGATTTCTGAAAGCTCATGTGACACTGAAGACTGAATGATGCTGAAAATTCAGCTTTGTCGTCATAGGAATAAATGACATATTAAAATATATCCAGATAGAAAACTGTTCTTTTAAATTGAAATAATATTTCACAATATTACTTTTCATGATCAAACAAAACATTGAAAAAAAACGTACTAACCCCAAATTTTTTAATTGTAGTGTATGGACTCAATCGACAAATATGACCAATTTGTGTGGCAAACTTTGGTGGTTGGTAAACTCTTACTTTTTTCATATATGTGAATTAGACAACACAACTCCTTTGGGGGTTCAAACTTTAATAAAAGGGGTCAGACCACAGTCAAATACTCTTACCAGCTGAAATAATACCGTTATTTGTTCATGCTCTTTTTAAAGTCATCATGAAATCAAAATAAACAATTCTTTGTTATTGGATATTGCAGTATTAATTATTTATCTGTGCACATCATTATTTTTATGCCCTTTATACTCATACTTTAATTTGAGGGTCAGACCACACATAGTCAAAATGTGTCTTATCATATGTCTTATCAGCTGAAAAAATACTATCAGTTATTCATGCACTTTTTAAACTCTAACCTGTTAGTCATACCTTTGTTTCTCTCCACACTTATTTCTTTTGTTAGTCTACATTGCGGCTTAATGTAAAACATACATAACTTTTTAAAAATGACCATATCTTGTATACCTCATGTTATAACTGATTTCAATGCCAAATATTTCATTTTTCAAAGCACTTTATTGACAACAGTGAGAATGTACTGTACAGGCATTTTCATAACATCACCCACCACACTAATAGTCTAATAGATGTTTTTCTCGATATTTAAAGACACTATATTTTGTACATTATTTTGATTGTGATTAGAACAGCACACACTGTGAGCAATTTATTTTCCTGCTTGAATGTACAGTTAAAAGAAATGATAAAACGACATACGATAGGAGGGAAAGGTAAGCAGGGGTAAAATTGGAGTTAAACAATGTTTGAAATGCTTCAGTACGTGGAGACTCCACAGTGAGTCTAGTGTTTTTTCTTTACATAAATACTGTACTACTATGGTACAGTGATGGTGTCATATGATAAAATCATGGTACTTTGATATTTACTGAGTACTGAACACTTAGCACATTAATGTACAATTTACATGGTACTTCAAAGAATACTAATAATGTCCAAAAACATGTTTGTCCAATGAACATGTTTGTTAGTGTTGTTTCTTTTTCACCGCGTGTCAGAGTTTTTAAAGCTCAGAAACATAGAGCTGACCATCGTAGCTTCCTCAGGCAGCGGCACCTTCATGTCTGTGTGTTTCCTGCACAGGAGAGTTTCCAACAGTGTGGGGAACTTCACAGTGAAAAGAAGGTAGATGCATGGATTGGCAACACTGTTCAGACTGGCTAGCAACATGAAGATGGTGAAGATTGCAGCTGAAAAATAAAATTGATAATATTATTGCTTAGATACAAGAAATTACATTGGATAACAATCTCAATAAATGCCCTTAAACATGATTTAGCAGTGCTGTGTGTTACATGTAGGGGAGAGTGTGGAGTGTAACATTGGGTAAGTTGGAACATCTTCAATCATCTAAACCAATTAAAAATTTACAAGGGGTGACATCTCCGTAAGTATCTCCACAAATTTAAACAATTTTAATGTGAGAAATCAAAATATCATGTCATTATATAATATAGTCAACCCCTGCGAGGACTTCAGATGATGCCCACTCCGAATCTGCCAAAGTTTCTATATATTGTAATCATTACGATCACAACTAATAATTGCTTTAATGAGCTCATTGTTTCTGCTTAAATAAGTACATGATAGCTAACTACATGATTTGTATTACCTTTGAACTCTATATTTTATATGGACAATATGTAATCTCTGATAACAAATTAAATTATGTAGAAACATGCATTTTCTGTAAAATTGCTTTGAATCGATCTGTATTACACAATACAATCTGTATTGTGAAAAGTGCTATTAAATAAACGTGAAATGAATTGAATAATATAACAAAGTATATAAATGTTATTAAAAACAGTTGGCTAATATTGTGAAATAGCCTACCATTGTTATATAATTTAAAATAACTTTTTATTTGAATATATTTTAAAATATTTATTTCGTTGATGGCAAAGCTGAATTTTCAGCAGCTGTTACTCGAGTCTTCAGGGTCACATGATCCTTCAGAAAACAGTTAGGCTATTTTTAAATAATATTTGACAATATTAGCTTACTGTTTTACTGAATTTATGAACAAATAAATGCAGCCTTGGTGAATATATAAGATACTTCTTTCAAAATCAAAATCATTGAAAAACATTTAGTGTAGGCTACTACATACTAAAACACTTAAATACATATTTTGTAGATAGATAGATAGATTTCTCTTACTCTCAGTCGGAGCGTTGGTGTCCCACACAGACCACAGCTGCACGGTGAAGAACGGAGCCCAGCACACGGTGTAGGCGAGCACGATCACCACTGTCATCTTCACGGTCTTAATCCGAGATTTGGACACAAACACCACGTTGCTGGCCCTGGAGGAAAGAGAGTTCGGGTGTCCATCACCTTCCTGCGGCGGCTGCTGCTGCTGTTGCTGCAGCGTCTTCAGGTACAGGTTGATCTGGAGCGCGCGGCAGATGCGCACCTGGCACACCGTCACAGTTACGATGGGCACCAGAAATATCACCAGTGTCGTCCACGTCACGTACGCTTTCGGTCCCCACGGCTGAATAAACTCTGCCCAGCAGTCGTAGACACCCGGGGCGATTTGAACCCTGGAGAAAATAAACAGTTGCGGGACGCTGAAGACAAACGACACAAGCCACGCGACGCACACGGGCAGGTTCCAGCGCGCGCGCCTCCTCTGGAAAGTCACCATGGGGTTGCAGATCGCCTGATAACGGTCCACCGTCATCACAACTATCATGTAAGTGGAGGCGAACATGCCGACGATCTGTAGATACTTGACCAAACGACATACGAGGTCAGGACCGATGAAACGGTCAGTTATGTCCCACATCAGCTGAGGGCACACCTGGAAGAAAGCGACCATCAGGTCTGCCAAGCAGAGATGGGTCACAAACACACGCATCCTGGACACCTGCTGTCTCTTCCTCCACAGAGCCAGCAGCAGACCGAAGTTCAGAGTTGATGCGCAGAGAAAGATGACGCTCAGCACCGCGATCTCGATTTGAGCCAAGCGCTCGTTCCGGGGTTCATTTCCGGTGACTTCCATCTCCAAAGTTAAATTGCTTAAGTTTAATGTGAAGAGAGACATTATCTTAATATTTGTAGAGTCTTAAAAATAATTCAAGTTCAGAACCTGCAGTCCAACTAACCCTGTGCACACAAGACTGACAGTATATTCACGCGTCTCCGCATCTTTAGTGTGCGCGTGAGTGAAGACTTGGTTTTATACGTGGGTCTGCTGGATGGCGGGTGGGTCCTTCACCTTCATTCAAAACTACTCATGAACACAAAATGGAAATCTATCTATCTTTTAGATAAAGATACTCTCTCATTTTCACTCACTTTTCACTTATACTCACTCAAAAATGTTCATTTTATAAATAAGTCCTGAAAATATATCGACTCTGATTCATTCGACTCTTGGTTTCCATGCAGTTTGCCAAAAACTGTCACTATGAAAAACAGTACAGATTCATGTAAAAACAAAAAACCTCCAGAGACTAAAACATATGAAATACATGAGAAATTGAATAATTCCCATTTATTTCTATTGTAGGCTATTATTTGTTTAGGGTCGATTTGACCCTACATTTTTTATGTAAATTTTTTTTGCTGCATAAACTCAAAATAAATAAAGACGACTTTATGCAAGGTGCAAATAACTACAAGTATAAATAGTAGCCTTCTTAGTCAATATCATCATGCCTTTTTGTTATGCATGATTCTCAAACCCTTATACTGGTAAAATGGGTTTTTCAGTCTAGTAATTGAGATCCAAAACAACTAATAACCAAAAACATACTTTGTCTGTAAACCATTAAAGCACAGTAAGATGCGAAAGACAACTCATTCACCTACATGCAAGTGCTGTCAGACTGTTTCTCAGCGCTGAATTTCAAGGGCTATTTCTCAGTGCTTTCTTGCTGTCTAAGAGACACTGCACATAAAGCCGCTGCTCATAAAGCATGTGAGAACTGAACAGTGCTTTTTGCTGACTAATTGGTCTTGAGCAGTTAAATACACATCCTTAATGTGTCAAAGTGACCATGTCTTTGCAAGTGAATGTAAACAGCTGAGAAAGAAAGCACACCAGTATATTGGATCCGTGCAGTCGGACTTAAAGTGACAGCATCCAAATGTACCTGCTGTCATTATTAATGTTAATCAAACAACAACAAAAAAGAAAATCTCTCACCACTCTTCACTGAATCACTTTTGTAACTTTAATAAAGCAGTGATGACTATGGAGTGTTTTTATACATTTGATTACTTTACGTAGTATTTCTTATTTCTAGTGCTTAAACTTTTTCAGGTAGGTCTATTTCATTTGTGTCTTTGTTTCTTTGTTCTTTCTTCATCACTGTTTTCTTGTCTTCAGAAAGCTTGAGATTATTTTTTACTTAGGCTAGACTTAGTTTTTTGTGATACTGAAAATGTTGACAAGAATTATAAAATGTCAATGGTATCAATACATTTTGATATCATAAAAACCTTATTTAAAGCAAAAATAACTATATTGTGATGTATATCATTATCGTGAAATAAAATTACTCATATCGTGAAATAAGGTTTTGGTCATATCGCCCACCTGAGATATATATATCAAACCATTACAGATTACCATCCATGAACTTAAAGCAAGACGCCACGACACTGTAATACGTAATGTGTGCAACTTTATTTCAAAGTAAACACCTGGAGAGTTGGTTACATAACCATCTAATAACTATGAACTGTTGACAAAAGGAATATAATTTTTCCTCACAATGAAACCATGGCTACGGCTTCATATATGAGAAGATGTCATCTCTGCAGGAGAGCTAAATTACTTCCTTTACTTTAATAATTACACCACTTCACTCTTCTTGAAAGGGACAAATCCCACATCAAAAAACAAATTCAAAATTAAATTGTATTGTGTCATTCAATTTAGACGCATCCTTGTTCAAACCAATTATATTAATTAATAAATTAATGATATTATGTCAAACTAATTCACCATTTATAAAAGGAAAATGATAGGGAAGTGTTTAGGATGTTTAGCATTCTAAATCTCACAATGTTCGCTTTGATACTCCAAGACATTTTCTGCATCCCGAAAACATAGCCATTACAAATTCCAAAGATAGCAGCCATAGATATTCCTCAGCTTTTGGTAGCATTGTATCTGCAAAGCCACAGGACAAAATAAAAAGCGTTTATAAGTGCCCCATACAGACCTGATGGTCCCTCCACACACTTTTCGTTGACACTATGGAGGTGCACCTTCTGTACACAGACTCATAATGCATTATTGAACATGCATGCAGAGACAGTAGCACTTCTGACACTAGTGAGTTTCCTTTTCTGACATCAGGACCTGCTGAGGGTGGCCAGAAGTTCCTCTTTGCTCATCTGATAGCGGCTCTTCTTCCACATGTCCCTGAGCTCCTGAAGGATGGTGCCAATCTCTTTACCCGAGGTAATGCCCAGCTTGCGTAGGTCATGCCCATTCACTGGGAAGCGGGGGATGGACCACCTTCTCAGCTCATCTAAAAGTTTCTTTTCTCCTTGATACTTCAGAAGCTCCAGTACTTTACTCTGCGAGTCTGGCTCTCGAGACTGCAATGAAAAAAAGA
The DNA here is from genome assembly GCF_965113295.1 of Leuciscus leuciscus. NCBI lineage: Eukaryota > Metazoa > Chordata > Actinopteri > Cypriniformes > Leuciscidae > Leuciscus > Leuciscus leuciscus. Next base: position 9,757,989 of record NC_138738.1, on the reverse strand, counting down.
AGAAGATATATTTATATAAATATATTCATTATATATTTATATGTAAGGGATAATACATGGCTGGCTGTGCATGAAATGATTTTGTGGAGGCAAATAACTGCCCGAAGCAAAGCTTAAAGCTGTTATTGATGTTTGAGCTCAATATTTGACTGGAAGGGTAAAATTGATTGTTATTTCCATCAATTACAGCTCGTTAGATCTAGCATTCTGCCCGCTTTGAATCAGACACAGAGGTAAAGTAGTGCATAAGATTACATTTATTTGAATGAATTACAGCATTTATTTGAATTAATTATCAAAAGAGGAAGTTGTGTACATGCGTCTGTTCAGTGTCTCTCTCTTAAGAATAGCGATGTAAGCTGAGAAATATAATGTAGCAATACAGTAGCCAAGCAATTTAATTAATAAAAGTCACGGGGCAGCGTTGATAAGTTTCTGTGCTCAGCGTGATCTCCACTCTCTGTGTGCGAGTGACGTTCTGTATGTGTGTGTGTGCGCTTCAATGAAAACAGCGCATTAATATAGACCGATGATTAAACGGTCTTGGAACTTCCTGTGCTTTAAATGGTTTTATTACACACCTTCCAGCCAATCAGAATCGAGTATCCAGACAGACCATGGTATAAAAATATATAATATTAAAATAGTTATTATAGATAGATAGATAGACATAAAGACATAGACAGACATGTTTTTTTTTTGATAAGTAAAAACTATATGATGTGGAAATAAATATGAGGGGGGCTAAGCATTGTTATTGTTAACTAAAACTATAAAAAATCCTTAAAATAAATACATTTCTATAAAATAAAATAAAAATATTAAATGAAAAACAAACAAAAATTTGAAATGTTGCCTTGGCAACTAACTAAAATTAAAAATTTAAATCACTAAAACAAACTGAAAACTAAATAGAAATAATATAAAAATTACTAAATTACTAAAAATTAAAAGCTAATTAAAAATATTAATGAATAATATAATAGTATAACAAAACAACTAAAGTATAAAAAAATCTGAAATGAAATACGCAAGTAAAACTGTAGTAAGCAGAATATGAGTCACTGGGCCTTTGAAAAAAATCCATATAATTTTTTTGAATAAAAATAAAGTGTGTCTTCCTACTGTTTGATTGACATACATTTTTTGAATGTAAAATGCTTTAAATGAATTAAATCAATGTACAACAACAGATTTTTGTTAGAGAGGGAGCCCAGGGAGGAAATGTACATACATCAATTATGAAATCTGTGTACGGTTTCATGCTGTCGTGTTGATCCTGTCCCTTAATGAGATCTCGTCTGTGTTTGACCAGGAAGAGGCCCAGGTTTTTCTCTTCTCTGGACAGCTTCAGTCGCAGATCCAGTTTCTCCACATCCTCCTGGCTTCGGAACAGAGCAGCAAGGATAGTCATGGGTTTAGGAGAGCTGTTGTGAGCCCTCTGCCAGACCTGCTTCATCTCTCCAACATTGCCATCTGCTGGAAGACCTGCAGGGAAACACACAGTAAGTCAGAATATTTGCAAATTATTATTTAAAATTTGAATATATTAAGTCCAACCCATTAAATCTATTGTATTTTGTAAAAAAATATGTTTTGATTTTGGTGGCAGCTAGACACTAGACTAGACTTGGGACAGAGGCTAAATTAAAGTGGAAAGCTTACAGAAAATACAAGTTAATCTCTTTTGAAACAGTCCACAATAAGTAAGTGAATTGGTAATAGGTGAGGGTATCGTGATTGTGTGTAAAAGGAGCTTCTTAGTCTTTGCAAGCAAAGATAGGTCATGGCTCATCACTTTGTGCCAAATATCATGAGAAAATTGTCAAACAATTCAAAAATAAAATTTCTCAAAGCAAGAATGCAAAAAATGTAGGTCTTTCACCATCTACCATACATAATATTGTGAAAAGACTTAGGGAATCCAGGGAAATCTTAGTACATGTAGGGCAAGGCAGGAAACCGCTGTTGAATGTGCATGACCTTTGAGCCCCCAGATGGCATTGCATGAGAAACCGTCATGCTACTCTGTTTAATATAGCCACATGGGCTCGGGAGTTCTTTAGAAAACCGTTTTCACTTAACACAGTCTGACGCTGCATCAAGTAATGCCACTTGAATCTCTGTTATGCAAAGAGGAATCAATACATCAGTTCTATGCAGAGAATCTCTGATGATCCAAAACACAGTGGAAATGTGTGCTGCGGTCAGATGAATCCACGTTTCAGCTTGTTTTTGGGAAAAATGGACATTGAGTTCTCAGTCCCAATGATGAAAGGAACTATTCAGACTTTCATCAGCACGTACAAAAGCAAACATCTGGGGATGCATCAGTGCAAATGGCATGGGTGACTTGCATGTGTGTGAAGGTATCACTGACATGGAGGCATATATTGGGATTGTGCAGAGACATTTAATGGCATCAAGATGACATCTTTCCTGGGAAGCAAGACAATGCAAGGCCTCATTCAGCATGTGCTACAACAGAGTGGTTTCTAAACACTCAACACCGTAGAAGGGTTGCGCTTGACTGCCTGCCTGCAGTCCAGATCTGTCTCTTATTGAAAATGTATGGTCCATCATGGAAAGGAGAATGATGACCATGGACTGTTGAGCAGCTGTCTTGTATCAGGTGAGATTGGGCAAAAAATCCATTTGCAAAACTGCAACAATGAGTATACTCAACTCCAAACTATTAAAAAGTGTAAATAAAAGGAAAGGTGATTTGACAGTCGTGACAACTTTTATTGGAGTGTTCTGCTGCCATCAAAATCAAAATTTGATAATATTAACAAAATAAGTTAAACAAAAACAAATTAAGTTGTTCAGTGAAAACATTGAAAATCTTTTCTTTGTACTATCTTAGATAGATAGATAGATAGATAGATAGATAGATAGATAGATAGATAGATAGATAGATAGATAGATAAGAGGATTTAAAAAAAAATGAGCGGCAGGACCTTAATCGTCACTTTATACATTTAGAGTGTTCAGCCACAATTCCTAACAAATCTCTCTATTTCTCAGTTTCTCACCTGTGTACTGGGCAAGGCCTGACTCATAGACAAGCTCCAGCAGGTGACCAGCATGGTTTCCAACCAGCATCTTCTTCAGCTCCACCCAGATCCTCTCACCTGAGATAACAGCCAATCCTTTGCCATTCTCTCTTATTGCCTCCAGAGTCTCAGGTTCATGTTGCCCAGGCTCAGCTGCCACCCGCCCATAGAATCTACAGAGCAAAGACCGAAGATTTAAAGATAAACTCTATCATAATTTATTCACCTTCATGTCATTCCAAGCATGTATTGTGTTCTAGCTACTTTCAGTCAAAACACTGTATTAGTGCATAATTACCTGAAATATCTCAAAATTCGAAGGTAGTCCTCTTGGATCCGTAGAGAGGCACTGCCGACAAACCTTACTTTCCTGTTCTTGAGGTCCTCATATCCTTTGAAATAATCATATAGAGTCCCATCCAGCCCTGTAAAAACACAATAAATGTTAATGATTCCAAATCCTGTGAAAGTCAACATCAAATTAATGAGAAATCCATTCATTTAATTGCGAGGCTCATTCAGGTGAAATGTCTCGTTAGGAAGTCCTTCTGTTTTACCAAGAAACATGGAGTTGATGGTGAGATCTCTGCGCTCTGCATCCTTCTGCCAGTCAGTGGTAAACTCCACCTCTGCGTGCCGCCCGTCCGTCTGCACATCCACTCGCAAAGTGGTCACTTCAAAGTTCTCGTTATGAAGCTATATAATGTTATAAAGTGGCATGTTTCAGTTTGTAGTCATAATTTTGACATTATGTGGAAAATTCTCACAAACCAGAATAGATCACCTAAACCCACTGCAAAAGTATAATAACTGTGTAAGAGTTTTAGCAAAACGTAAAATGTTTGAGGAATATATTTATATAAAATTCTTCACCTTACCCTGGCAGTAATGGTCCCATGTTTCTCTCCTTTATTGTTTATCATCCTGACTCCTGCTGTCTGGAACATGCTCTTCATTTCCTCTGGAGTGGCTGTGGTGGCAAAATCTACATCTTCGGGCCGGTTTCCAGACAGAAGGTCCCGCACCGCCCCTCCTGCAATCCTCAGCTCAAACTGGTTCTTTTCAAATATTTCTATATATCGTAATACATACATACAATGCTTTTTTGACATGTTCCTTGGTAGTACAAAAGTAAACAGCATTGAACATGAAAATGGTAAACATTCAAAAGTTTTGACATGTGACCCCTGACTGAATGTACCTTATAACATGCAAAATAGTTTTGTTTTGGTGATTTTACCATTCTAAAATGTGAAAATACTATTACCAGAGAATGAGTAGGAGTGTCCAAACTTCTCGCTAGTAGTACTGTATATCAAAGTGAGAATTGTAAAATGGGGATATCATCACTGTACCACCACTGCAGTTATAAAAAAAAAGAAAAGAAAGAAAGGGTGATGATGGCGTAAGATAAAGTGAGCTTACCAGCAAGGCCAACCAGCCCGTCGGTAAATAGAGACTCGAACTCTTTAGTTTTCAGTTGCATTGTGATCAATGATCTGTGACTCCACGTGAGATGAACTCGGTTGATAAACCTGGGGCTAAGAAATAATTTAGCCCACATCGGTGAACCTAAAGACCACAAAGTCAGTTACTAAAAGGAGCAATAAATCTATCAAACGTAACATAATAAACTTCATATTTATTCACCTGAGGAAAACGAAAGATGCTATTTTAGCATATCGGTAGTTTTACTTCCACCGCAGGCAGCCATGGCAGATATTCTTGAGGGGGCGTGGCCATGCTACATAACATTTCCGGTATATATACGTCATGACACTACCAACCAATGAAAATGGTTTATTTGCTTTTTTTTTTCATGCTCCCACCCAACATGCTGCCTTTAGTATTATAAAAACTTTTTACATCTCTTGGCAGAAAACGCCTTTGAATGTTTTCATAAAATTATGTTTATTCATGTTTATCAGTCAAGTCCCAGGTTCACCACAAAAAAAGGTTTTTTTTACCTTACCTTTGAATTGAGCATAAAGTTAACAGGGGATACATCAAAGATCACTTAAGAGAACAAGTTAAGACATTTGAATTGAAGCAATGGCACTAAAATATATTTGCAAACAAGATCAGGGGATGGTCTACTATAAAATAAAGTAGTTAACAGAAACATCTAAAGCAATAAAAAAAATTAAAAAAAACTGTCACCATAAGGAGATTACTTTTATACAATTTTTTTTTTTTATATATATATATTTTATTCTTAGAATTTGTATTACCATGTTTCTTGTTGTAGTTGTATTTGTATATGTGCACTGGAAGCTTCAGTACCAAGACAAATTCCTTGTGGGTGCAAGCACACTTGGCAATAAAGCTCTTTCTGATTCTGATTCTGATTCTGATTCTCAGGAGGTAGGTTAACCCTTGTGAAACCATTTTCTTTTCATCAATAGAACAGTATTAGCGGCTTTTTTGTTGAATGATGAACAGAGACTTTAAATCAATAACGTTACACCACCAATTCTTATCTTGTGCTCGCTCACTCGTGGTTTCTCGGTTTATAACTAAACAAAAGATTCCTGGTTCAGCTGAATCATTCAGACTTAGTTCAAATTCTTAATTTAAAAGATCCGACTCAAGAGAATCGTTCGTTCGCGAATTGAACAGGTTACTAGTTAATTAAATCAGGAAATAAATAACCGTAAACTGTATGCGATGAGCATGACAATAAAAATCAATGCCTGATGATTGCATTAAGTCCTAAATTCAAACTTGAATTCAAACATTTGTTTGTTCAGTCTTTGTTTACATTTTAAGTAACCGCCCATTTAAAGCCAAAGAGCATCGCGAGAGTGAGGAAGTGCATAAGCTGAGAGCAGCTGCCAGTGTATCCGGTTATTCGGTTTTAATGGCTAAAGTGGAGATCGCCCCTTTGAGAGGCTGGGATGATTTCTATCCAGGCTCGGAGCGCTTCGCCAAACCAGACGCGCGAGATTTGGCAAAATGGAACAACAGAGTGGTCAGCAACCTCCTCTATTATCAAACAAACTATCTGGTGGTGGCAATCATTGTATTCATGCTTGTAGGGTAAGTTCGGTAGTCTTATTGGTTAATTTGATTATGCATTCACAATATGGTATTTAACTGTAAACAGATTTCTAACTATTAAACTATCATTAACTATTTCAAGCATTTAATTCTAACGTGTCTTGAACATATCAACACAAATATCGCATTACAGAAAGTATCGCGAGAAGTAATAATACCCACTGTTAAAACTGTAAATTCAGCTTTAAATGAGCATACATGCATGTAACTCATGTTCTGATAAATTTGACTTTAAATGCGTTTTAAAAAATGGTAGGCTGCTATGATAATAATACCGATTTTTGTTTGGATATGTAACGTTAACGTTACCATCTTGGAGATAACATATGCTACATGAAATTTGCAATCTTTCAGTCCCTTGATATTATCATTTGAAACCACCGTTATACCTTGGTACACTGCTGTACTTTTTGAAAGGAAATTTCATGTTGTGCTGAAAAAAACAAGCTACGTTAAACTTTAAAAAATATATATTTTCCTGTCCAAATTAGAACATGAAGTCATTTCTTCCTAAATATAGTTCGTGGATTGTTAGTGATATGTGGGCAGCTGTGTTTGTAAGATGAATGCCAGTGTAATGTCTGGGAGATTATGGCTTGGCTCTAATATTATAGCTAGTTGCTAAGACTGAACAATATTTAAGGTGTAATCACATGACACTGACCATGAGCAAATGACAGTATTTAACAATGAAGCCCTAGATGCTCGTTTCACAGTCATAAAGTGGATGTTTATTTTCATATTTTAAAGTTCAGGTTATTATTTAACTGACAAGTTTATTCGTTGTTTTATTTATTTTCAGACCAACATGGAAATGCCTCCTTTTGTCAGCAATATTTTGTGTTTCCACTTTATAGCCATTAGGTGTCACCATTGACGCATGCTTGTATTCTCACAAAGCTAGAAGGCAGGACGAATGCAATTGAGCTTTTTGTGAGAATTAAGGGAATATTAAATGTGTAGGCCTACAATGCTTATTTTTAAGAAGACATTGAAGCATTAGTTGAAAAAGTAACTGAACTGAAAATAACACAACTGAACACCACAATTTTGGCCTCAATAACGTCCTGTCACCGTTCAATCCTCTGTCCACAGGTTGATGAACCCCGTGAGCATGGTCACGGGTGCAGTAGTGGTCTCTTCTGTCTTCATTGGCTCTGTGTGGGCAGGGGAGAACAAGGCAATCATTAAAAATTTCAAGAAGGAGAACCCTACCTTGTTTGTTTTCCTGGTGATGGTCGTGAGCTACTTCCTTATGTCGCTCTTTGGTGGAGTTATGGTATTCCTGCTTGGAATCAAACTCCCACTTCTGTGTAAGTTTCTTAATAAATGTATCATCACCATAGATCTATTGTAAGCGAAAATGAAAGGAGAAAAAAAAAATTCTAAGAAATTAGATGGAATGCATTAGGCATTCCTAAGTCTTGAAAAGAAAAAATCATAACATAGCAGTTTATTAAAAACTATGGCATTTAAAAGTTTTTGACATGCTACCTGGCATCTGGAGGTTTAAAGTGCTCTGTCATTTTTCGTTTCAGTGATTTTTGCACATGCATCGCTTCGCCTACGCAACATGAAAAACAAACTGGAGAATAAGATGGAGAGCGCTGGACTCAAGAAATCACCCATGGGAATCATACTTGAAGCACTGGGTCAACAAGAAGAGAACCTCAGTAAAATTCAAGACGTTCTGGAGAGCAAACTGAAGGATGATTTCAGTCGATAGTGCCTCTCTGTGTTTCTCACCAATGCATGAAGGAACTGCTTTCAGCTGGTACAATTTGTGAAATCCACTCTGTTTCTTCCATCATGCATAATTGGCAAAAATAACAAGTTTTTTTTTTCTCTCTCAGTGTTTTTCTGTAAAGGGAATTAAGGGATGAACAAATTGTATTGAAAAAAAGAGTGTTTATGATGTTTTTGTTTACGTCTCATGTCAGATGTAAGGGGGTGCAATTCAACTTGTTTTTCAAAGGTTCTTTGTTCTTTTTTTTTCTTTATTTCTTTCTGTAACCTGTTGGGTAATGTGTCATAAGTGTTTATTGAAAGTGTTAGTATTTGTTTCTTTCAAAATACATTCATTCTTACATTAAGAAAATTCGAAGTATTACAAAACAAGATGTCATCAGGTTTACAAGATCTAATATCTCCAATTTTCCTGCAGTGTGATGATGATAACTGGAATTATATGAATAAAAGATTGCATGGTCTGGACTAAAATTAATGGCGACTGTAATGTGTTATCATGAGCTATAATTAATAATTTGTTGTTGATGTGAACTTAATTGAACATTGATGTCTTTTAATATATTACTGTTGCAGATGTGTTGTAAAAGCAATAAGCAATTTGAGTTCTGCATTACAATGATTTTACCATAGGAAATGGGCTTTTAGACACTTTTTTTAGCTTTTTTTGTTGTGTGTGTGTGTTTTTGTCATAGCTAAGAACGTCCCTTACACTTGGAATATTACTGTAATGCACAGCCCTTCATGGCTCATTGTTTTGTTGTCACCTATAAGGTAAAATAAGTCATAGTTGAATTTAGTGTGATGCTATCCTCCAAAATCTATGCAAAAAGGGTTAATAAAGTCACATTTTGGTACCATCATGTGTTTTATTTTAAATAAAGTTTGATTTACATTGAAATCAGATTAATTGCTGTGGTTTGTTTGTTTCTTTTAATGCCATTCTAGCTTCTGGCTATTTTCATTTAAAAAAATAAAAAATAAAATGCCTTCCAAAGTGTTAACTGAATAAAAAAAGGTTTCTCATAGTATTAAACCCAGCACAATCTAATAAAACATACTTCAGGGATAAGGACAATAAAAAAAAAAAGGAAAAAAAAGAACTTCTCCTAATAACTTGCTTCCTAAACTTGTGTCATCCTGAAATGGCCTTTCTAGCAAAAGGTATAAACAATCTTGTCAAATCGATTTAAAAATGATGAAAATTTTCCCAACATTTGGAAAAGGATGTGGTTAAAGATGCACTCAGCATTTGTATTGTTTTTGTTGTGCTTCTGAACACACTTTTCACAATCAGCCATAATCAATTTGTTTCAAAATCAAAAGTGTTGAAAATAGTGGGGTTACAGTGATGAAGCTGGCAGATGTTGACAGTAACAAAGTGCATTTACTTGAGTACTGTACTCAAGTACACCTTTTGAGTATCTGTACTTGAGTATAATTTTTTCTGGAAACGTTTTACTTTAACTTCACTACATTTGAAAGGCAAATATCATACTTTTTACTCCACTACATTTCTGTCAAGGTCCTTGAGTAGAAAGTAGTAACGTCAGTCGGGATGATTTTGGTTGCAAGGGGTTGCATTTTGGTTGGAAATGAAAGTCGGCTTTACGTCAGAACCCGACGTCGGATTGACGTTTGTTGGAAATGAAAGTCGGGTTGACGTCAAACCGATTTTCATTTTCAAAAACATTACAATGTCCATTGTTGGAGATTAACGTCATTCTGGTGTTGGATTCTGACATCAACCTGATTTTCATTTTCAACTTTCAGTTTGGTCTTCTAAATGCGAATTTTGTCATTGTTGTGGAGCACACTGGCTTATAGATAACAGTAAGGCTAACATATTCATACTAAAAGCCAAAAAACTTTAAATAGGGCAATATTTGAGGGAACCATTGTGGACGTTATTCAGTGCACTTATTCAATCTCACATTCAATCCCACTATTGGAACTGTGTTCTAGAAATAAATGTGATATTGATTTGAGAGGTAGGCAGGCATAGATTTAGAGGCATAAGGTACTATACATATTACATGCAACAATAATAAAACAATGCATTGATATTTACTTTTTACTTTTGATACTTAAAAACGAGTACTTCTGTACTTTTACTTAAGAAAAAATCGGTCCTACAACTTTTACTTGTAACAGAGTAATATTTGACCAGTAGTATCTGTACTTTCACTCAAGTAAGGAAGCTGTGTACTTTGTCCACCTCTAGAAGCCGGTCATGTGATCTCAACACTGCTGGGCTCCATGCAACCTGGTCCATGTAAAATAATCCAGTTTTTATTAGGCTACTGATATGACTGGAGTCTTTATATCCTTCAAGTGTACATGACTTTAAACATGTTTTACAAAAGCATTTAATTCTTTAAATGTGCAAAAATATCATTTTTTCAAGAGTGCACCGAACAATGGATTCAACTGAGCAAAGTCTCCAATAACACTTCAACAGCTGACTCTCATTACAGACTCGCAGAATGACTGAACTTGTGGACTTCTAAGAGTGAAGAGTCTTTAAACTGTAAAATCTTGACAGGAACTATGACTTTAAAGGAATCTTATCCCCAAAACCCACTGTCATTCTGTCCCTATCTCTTATTAGATTGCAGGGTGTTTCAGAGCGGCTCGCAACATCTCTGCAAACTTACCTCCAGTAAATCATGCTGGGTTCCCGCTGAATCAGCAACTTCACTTCCATGTGTTTACACTTAAAAACAGACCCAAATCTGAGCTCTTTAACTGGGCTCTTTAAAATGCTGAGCAAAATAGCCAAGAAGGATTTTTCTTTTCTTTTTTGCAGCCGGGATAAGGTTCAGATTTCTTTTTTTCAGCATCAGTTTGCATGGTTTCAGATTTTTTTTCAATAGCAACAGGGATATAAGGTTCAACAGGCGGTTGCAACAAACCTCTTAGGTTAAGAGGTTATTCATTTATAATTATAACTAAGGATTTTCTTATCTTGAGTGGTTTGTTGTTACTAGGCCCAAGTTTTTCTTCTTGCACCGGGAAATAGTTTTCTTATCATTTTTCCAGCATGCTCTCTAGGAGAAAGCAACCTTCAATGGCCGGTTGCTGACAATAAAGCCATTCATAAATGAAATAGCTATAATGGCATCATCTATTGAGGAATTAGGTCACAAAAACGTAACCCAAGCTCCGGTTGTTCTTCACCTTCGTGCTGGTGACACATCCAAAAGCAGAAAACAGAGACCGCAGCTCTTCACTGCCATATATGTGTGTGTGTGTGTGTGTGTGTGAAATTCACCCTAAAGCTCTTATATTGGTAATTTTCTCTACTTTTCAAAACCCACTTGTGGAGACTGTCACTTGTGGCCATAATGTTATATTATATTGATATATAATTACAAATTATAGCATTTCATCTGCTCTGTACATAGACCTTATTCAGAGCAGCACCATTACAGGTAAGAAAGAGAGGCTGTGGGGGATAGACTTACCGTGTTTTTAATGGCATCCGCTGTAAAAAGCTGTATAATTCTCCTCGATCACATCATTTTCCACAGCTCATGTTGTCTGGAGTTTTTTTTTTTGTGTGTGTGTGTACTGAAATATCTTGGGAAGATATTTTCACAGTGTTTCATCAGCAGAACAATCCAAAAACACATTAAATAACAGTTCAACCCACTGGAGAGATTAATCTATCCCTCACAGCCTCACTTTCATTAACGTTAAAAATCAACTATGACACTGCTTTGAATAAAGTCTATTGCAACAGTTGAACATGTTCCTCAATCTGAGCTTCTTTTTACTAAATCTATCATTTACTTAACGTAGATTTGCGCCTGACTTATATCTGAGGGTCTCTGAAAGACACCCACAGTGAATCTTTGATGGAACTTTGTCTCTGCCGCTACCCTCCCCCACCCCCAAAGGTTAAACATGACCTCATTTCTAATGACCTTCAGGTGTATAAGTTGACCATTGTTGCAAAACTTTACACCACTATGAAACTCCTCTCCTCAGTTCACTGAGGTATTAGAATAAAAGAGTGCACAAACACAAAACAAAGAGCTCAGAAGATGCAGCAAGTTTAAAGGGTGTAATTGTCAAAAACAAAATGTCTTAAATGAAGTGATTTTAGTTGAGCAGTTGTGTGGTTATACAGGCTCATTTATACTAGGGATGCACCGAATCCAGATTTTTGGGGTTCGGCCGAATACCGAATCTAGGGGTGTTCGGTTCCGGTTTTTTTGGAGTCGACTCCGACTCCCGACTCCTAATTTTGGAGTCGGTGGAATCGACTCCTCGACTCCATTTACTTTGAATTAAAATAGGGTCAGGATTCAGAAGGTGCGTCTCAATATGCTTCCTCGTTTCTCGCTCGTATGTCCTACGACCCTGAAACCGATCGAGCTCCGCTCTCATGTAGGACATCTAAATTCTTTAATTCCACCGGGAGGGGGGCGAGGAACGAGGAGGCTTCCTGAGGAGTCAAGAGCGAGGATACAAATGTTTCCTATACTAAAATGTTTAATCAACTAAACCTTATAAATCCCCCTCCTTTTCACATCGCAGCTTCTTCAAATCATATTTAAGTGTGCAATATGTTAGTATTAATCATTAAACTTGTAAAAGCAGACTTGTTTTAGACAGTGTATTTATCTATTTATTTTGTATATTATTTCATATAATTTTAATGTAGTGAAGCTATGAACTTTAACTTAAGCATGTTTAACTTTATTTTTTAACTTTTTTTGTTTAACATTGAAAAATATTAGTTATATTATTACCAGTGGTGGAGGAAGTACTGAATCTCAGTACTTAAGTAAAAGTACAAATAACCAGAGACATATTTACTTTAGTAAAAGTAGAAGTAGGCCTACCACAATGAAAACCCTACTTAAGTAAAAAGTAGCCTACCTGGTTTTAAATTTACTTTAAGTATTAAAAGTAAAAGTACTTGCATAACAATTTATTCTCTTAATGTCTATATTCTAATAATTAGGGCTGTAACAATATGCAATATGAATCCGAAATCGCTACACTCAGATCTACGAACCTGTTAAGGCAGAATCGCGACACACACCTTTTTTGAAGTTAACATTATACAATACGTAGACCTACACCACAAAACTAGTTGAGGGTAAATTATTTAATATTGGGCAATTCCATCGTTGTAAACGGGACATTTGCAGTAAAAACTTGAAATATAAATTCTCAGAAAATGCATTTAATACATAGGCTATTGAAAAATATCAGTATGCGTTTTATATTTAATGGGAAATAGCCTAGGCTACACATGCGTTACGGGACACAAAAAATCTTTCACTTTTAGGTAGCAAAATATTTTTTTGTACCTAATTCTGTGAATTACACTGCGCAAACCAAAAGTAATACCCACCGGATGAAGAAGGGTTGGCTCTCCACAGAACATAAAATATTGATTTTATTTTATTTTTCGTGTTCCCATTTATGAGGAAAAAACAAAAGACGTGACAGTTCTCTGTTACGGACATGACCGCTCTGAAAGCGACTTTAAAACTTTCACTGAGACCTCAAACAGAAAGCACAAAGCCTTTTTTTTAAAAGTGAATTTCGTTTTGTATTAATTGTATCTTAATTTTAATCAATGTTTCATCCAGGATTTAATAAATAAGTAAATATAGTAGAAAATAGATAATCACGACACGTAGGCGCCGGCGAGTGAACTGAAGCGCGTCTCATAAATGAACCAAAATTCAGCGTATAAGGTAGGCTATCTATAGATTATTGTTCTTTGTTTTCCGGGCATTACTTTTTTTTCCCTCTCATTTCTTTATCTTTTTATTTTAATTTCCGTATCTTTACATTCATTATAATCTTTTCGTTATAATGAACTGTTGCTGTGTTGAACTTGAAAAAAACACTCGACACTGGGAGTCGATTCCTGACCTGGAGTCGATTCCGACACTAGGGCTAGTGAGAGTCGAGGAATCGACTCTTTTGGAGTCGACTCCCCATCTCTAACCGAATCCACTGTTTAAGATTCGGCCGAATCCGAAACCGAATACCGAATCCTACTCGCATCCTTACTGCTTAGGGTCCTTGCCACCACGAGACAAATCGGCATTGCAAATTGAACATAAAGCTCGACTTGAATCGCCTTCTTTTGGTTGAAAGTACTGCCAAACAAAACTTTTTTTGCTTACGAGTTAAATTTTCAGATTCTTACAGCCTACTACATTCGAACGGTCCTATGTAAACACCGTCACGTAATCAACGGCCGTGTGACGTCGACCAGCGTAGTGCAAGTCTAGGGTTCGGTTTCGGTGGAAAATAAATCTAAGGTTCGGCCGAAACCGAACCCTGTCAAAAAGCCCAGGATTCGGCCGAATCCGAATCCGAATCCTGGATTCGGTGCATCCCTAATTTATACACAGACACTTTGGAAAAATAGATGAATAAAACACCACTTAGTTATAGTCAGATGACTGTACTTCAACAATATTTTGTCTATTTACTGTGAAGTTGAAGTATGTGTGTAACCACAAACCCACTTGACAACTGGAAGGAGTGTGTGTGTTCATGAAGGACTAATAGATGGCCATTGTTTGCTTGGGTTTTGAGTCAGCTGTGGATGACCTGGCTGATATCTTTGTACAGCTGGTGGCTAGAGGAGCAAGGGGAGGTTAGACAGAAGGGTACAGCTGCAGCATACTTCAGGAGCAGTGTAGGGTGGACAGCCCCGGGACACAGTTCATCAGAACAAAGACCCTGTATCTCTCTCAGAGCCAAGAGCAGCGGCCGACGCGAAGAGAGACAAATTACTTCAAGAGCTGTAGAAAACCAAAGAAAAAAACAGCAACTAATATATTTGCGCAAAGAACATGACTAGAGCCAAGATGTTTTGAATTATGAAATCATTTCAATGTGGAAAAAAATCATTACTGTAATAGTTTTGAAAATCACCCTGCACAGACGAGATGAAATTAGGCATAAACTGAGAACAACAAATATTGTAGACTTTATTATAAAATATTTAATATAATTTTATATGATTACTGATCTATTTTTATATCACTCATTCTTTTCCACTGAAAAAAAAACTACATTTTAGATTGAAATATGGTAGTCTTGCATTAATTTGAATAATATTTTTGAAAATACATTTTGTGAGAATGACAGTGGCTTCATTTATATATGTACAAGTGAAGGATGAAGGTTAGAAGGCACAAACTAATCTAATTGAATGCATTTTAAATAGTGTTTCTTAGTGCGAACATAAATAAGTGCATTATGTATATTTATCAAAGGTGTTGCATAAAAAGCCAGCCAGCCAGCCACATGATTATGTCCATTATGTACACAGATGACAGATTGCTTATCTTTAGGGGAGTGGCTCATGTGCTCTTAGTTGGAGTTTAAAAACATGTTCTTCTGGTTTTACACTCCATGCATGATTGACGACGAGCTGTTTGTTCTCCTGAGAATAGTAATTCTCTTGAAGTGATGGGAAATAAACCGAGTGTGTAGCTGTAATGCAAGTGGTTGTTTTTACGCGAGAACTTTAATTCAACTAAATATTTCAACCACAAAGACAAATTGATAATGAATCACTTGTACTACTACTTGTAAGTTGCTTTTTTTTGGATGTCTGTAAAAATTATTGCAAAATATGGACTTCTTAATAATTAATAATAATAATTCTTCTTAATAAAATTGCTTACTGTTATAAACTGCAAGCTCAGTCAAGCTCGCAACTTCCTTATTGCATCTCAGCAGGTGGTATTTCCTTGTGAACCCATAAGAAAGTTATATTTACAAACACTCATCAAATCATTCACGCTCAAAACTGACAAAAAACAAGGGCCATGCATGTTGGTTTTCATTTTTAATTCCAATGAATTTTTTTTTAGACAAATTACTAAGAACCAGCTTGATAAATCCAAACTATATATTATATGCTTTCAAAACAAAAAATCTTTCAAAATGATAAAAACAAATCTGGTGAAAAATGTATCAAATGTTTGTACAGTATTTACAAAATACATTTACAGTTCCCTTCTGAAGAGAATGAGACGCGGTGTGCTCGGTCACGGTTTCCAATCTTTCCGAGTGAGCAAAGTCCATTAGGGTATAAAAGTGCAGTAAATGCTAACAACTATTGTACCTGACTAATTGTTAGAGACAGTATTAAAACAATTATACTCCTATATAATCATGTTCCAATTATTAGAGCTGTTGCAAACCATTTAACAGGATTAGAAAACTAACTGAATACTTGGCAATGTCTGACGCAAAGTAGAATGTTGACAGGCATGATTTACTAGTACTTGGCATGTGCTAAAACAAATTCTTCTTGTTACTGATCCAAATGTAAGTTGCGCACTGATCAAAAACAGCATTGCTGGTTGTGAACCAAATTAAAATGGTGCACAGGTGTAAAGCCCAGTACAAAGCCAGAAAAGAATGATGCCTGTTATTGTGAATGCGCTTAAACCGAAAGTGATAAGTGAAAATACTGAATCAAAAAGTTGTTGTTGCACCATCACATCCCATTTTGGTTTATGAACATAAAAAACACTGTAAAAGTTTGTCGAGAAAAGATAAGATCAGCAACAATAACAATCCAAGTGTGAAAAAGCATTGTGGAATATTTTGATGAGGGTTTTGCACAAGAGAAAAATCTGGTTTCAATCCTTCATATCATTTTTAGCTTGTGCCTGATGAAATATTAATGTTGCAATATCCTTCAATGTCACAGAGTGAGGGTTAGATAATGTCCCCCAGTTCATTCTGCCCACAGCACCATAAGTTTCCACAGCAGCTGTGTCTTGTAGGCAAAGTGCTATCCCATAGTTTGTTCACGAAGAGAATGCATTGTCCTTTCTCATGTCGTCTAGTAGGATGATCTTCGCACGCATGTTTTAAGGCTCTTGTCCGGCAACATTCCTAACTTTGGAATTCATTGCTATTAATAAGCAAATGGGATGAGAACAAGGCACGTGAGAGTGAACAGGAAAGAGTTTCTCTCACTTTCTACACTATGGTTCCAGGTTTAGAGTCCTCATGCCAATGCAGCATCTGCTGGTCTTCAGAGTCAAAACTGCTGTCTATTGGGCTGCTCGTGTGTGAATCGTGGTGGCTCACGTCTATATAGGACCTGCAAATAGAAAAGAGAATAAAATGTTTTAATAATCTACAGGAAATATGGACAATGACTTACAAATACACTGATTTATTGAATATTTTAAACCCCAGTGGACCATACACTGCCCGGCTAAAAAAAAGGAAAAAAGTCGCTGTTTGGATTTAAATAGGTAAATGCTTAATAGTCAATGATTGGATCATTATTGCAGTGATTATTATGTTTCTTATTATGATTATTATGTTTTAGCATGTTATATGTTTGGCAACAGTTCTTCAAACCCTAATTGATGGAGTGTGTAGCTTTTCATTTCTTAAACATCCATGTAGGAAGACACATCATGGCCATATTGCAGGATGACATTGTCAAGATTCATCAGGCTCAAATTGTGAAAGAATGGTTGGAGGGAGCATGAAGAATCATTTTCACACATGAATTGGCTCCTCTGAGTCCAGACCTTAAACTCATTGTAAGTCTTTGGGATGTGCTGGAGGAGACTTTACAGAGTGCTGGACTCTTGCATTCTCAATACAAGATCTTGATCAAATATGGATGCACCTCTTGATGGAAATAACATCACAACATTTATTTCCATCAAGAGGTGCACCAATTTTTGGTCCAATCATAGACTCTTAAGCATTTAAATCCAAACAGTGACTTTTAGTTTGGCCGTGCAGTGTAGTATATAAATACAACACCAGATATACTAAAAACCAGAGTCAAGGTCAATGGTTTTGCAGGAACAACAATGTTACAAAAATAATTTCTTGTGCAGCTGGTTTTTCAGCATCGTGTGCAAAGGAATTCAGTATATCTGGTCAAGAAACTGGCCTAGTTTCCAAATTGATGATTGTTTTTGATTATTGCGTCAACGTGTTGAGTAGGTTGAGGGAGACACAACATCACTGAACAGTGTTAAAGACTGAAGCAGACCATACAAAAGCACACACGTATACTTGTCATAACTTGCATACAGCAATCAAAAACATGAAGCGCAGGGTCACATGCTTCCCCTCAAAACGATACTTCACCCTTTTTTTAGAAGAAAACACAACCATCCCACCACCAGTGAGTAAGCGGTAGAAAGTGCTGTAGAAAAGATGGTATTAAACCGCAGTCTTGTTAACCCCTGAGTGATTCGTCATTATAGTTAGAGAGGCAAATGCGAGTCCTTCATATCTCACCACTGTTTTACGTGTTGTCTGTCACTAGCAATGAGTGTAAAAGTATTCTGGATCATAACCACTGGCAACAGCGCCAGGCACCTCTAAAGGCACGAGCAATGGGCTTCTCCTGCCCGGAGTCATCAACCCGTACTCGGGTGGGTATCTGTCCATTAGAGGGTCAGGAGGCGGAGCCAGCAGATGGGGGTCAGGGCTGGTTTGGGAGGAAGGGTAAGCAACAGTCAGTCGGACCATTTACTCACTTTTTATTTAGTTGAAAACACGTATGACTTTCTTTCTGGATCTCATAAAAGCTATTTTGCAAAGTGTCTTTAGTCATAATGGACTGAGGCAGGGCCAGTTCTGCATTACCGTATTTTACATTTGTTATTTATGTATGTGTATTTTTATGCCTTAAACATTTGGTTTTAATGTGCAATTTATGCAAACTAGATAAAATTATTGGCTAATTTGCCAGCAAAATTGTTTAAGTTAATGGCCATCTCAGAGTTTCCAGTGTAATTATTATAACAGCTATTATTGCTTTCTCTATAAAGAAAATTTTACATTTGATATATTAAATTTGTTTATTATGTATATATAAATAAATTGATAAATGTAGAGTAATAAATATAAATATAAAATTTCAAATTATTATTGTTTTTACACTACCATTCAAAAGTCAGTAAGGTCAGTAAGACTTTAAAAGTTTTTTAAAGAAGTCTCTTATGCTCACCAAGACTCTTCATTTATTTGATCTAAATACAGTAAAACAGTGATGTTGTGAAATATTCAAATTTAAATCAAGTGTTTTCTATTTGAATATATAAAACATTTATTAATGTGATGGCAAAACTTTCAGCATCATTACTCCAGTCTTCAGTGTCACATGATCCTTCAGAAATTATACTGATATGCAGATTTGGTGTTCAAGAAACTGTATCAATGTTGAAAACAGTAGCTTAATATTTTTGTGGAAACAGTGATCAATTATTTCAGGATTCTTTGATGAATAGAAAAGAACAACATTTATTTGAAATAAAAATCTTTTGTAACATAAGTGTCTTTACTGGCACTTTTGATCAATTGATTGCGTCCTTGATGAATAAAAGCAAACATTTCTTTAAAAAAAAACTCCAAACTTTTGAATGGTAGATTATGTGTAGGGGCCAGTGAAAACATTGTCACCCTAATAGGTCAGCAAAAGAAAAATCCTTAATGTTGCAGCTTGTGAAGAATACTGTGACTCGTATAGATATAAATAGACGCTCCATTATGAAAACAAGCACTCTGGTCATTCTATTTGCATATTTATGGAAGAGAGAAACCTATACAAGTTTGGAAAGACATGAGACAGGGGGTGAGTAGTACACAAGTGTGAACTACTCCTTTAAAAGTTGTTTGGAGGAAACACAAGCACATTTAAAAGACAGCCATGCAGTCATATTACAACACACAACAAGCCAGACATCCTGAGATGCTGACTAAACATCAATCACGCTGAGTACAGACAGAGCAACCCCACACGGCTGGCGCTTTACTTACTATCAAGGGCTACATTTAGCATATGAAGCTTTATTAACCCTTGCATGTCTTGCACCACCAGATAGAGGCGGGGACAAACCCATCTGCTTCATCTGAAAGCAAGAGGAGGATGGAGGAAGAGGAGGAGGAGGAGGAGGGAGTGAGGAAGAACAAGCTTGGGAGAAATGAGGAGGACAGTACTGAGGGCTGGCAGGGAAGTGCCAAGCACGTTTAGGGTGTGAGCTGGAGTCATGTCTGTGAGGGAAAGAACGGTCATAGCACAACAAAGCGTGAGAGCAGATACTGCACCAGCACTCCTGCAGAATTAACCAGATGCATTGTGTCAGGCAAGCTGTTAGCTTGAACATGCCCTAATGAACTGTAGCATATCAGCTTGATAGTGGACACTATGGCAAACATCAAGAAAAAAAAAATACTTTATTCAAACTAGCATTTTCTTTGTAAGTGTAAATATCTGGGTGCTCGCTAGAACATTTCAAGGTGTTTTATAGGATGTGCTTACTGGCCATGTCAAAAGAGCCCACTATAAGCTTGAGACCCTCATTCAAATGGGTCTTAAGGGATTTTATGCTCTTTATTGTACAGCGCTATAGACAGGGATGCACATAAGTGGTGCGCATGCGCTACCCAATTAAACAATGCGTACCAGATGAATTGCCGCAACCCTCATTTGCGTACCTAAGATTTGGGGATAGATAGGTGCGCAATCTGTGGTGTTGGATAGGCCTCAGAACTAGAGATGCGCGGATGGGCTATTTCATCCGCAACCGCATCGCAAAACTCATCATCCGTCCGCCATCCATCCGCACCAACGTTTTTGACCAATTTTCAAAACCGCACCCGCCCGCCATCCGCTGATTGGGCAATGCAAGGCGCTGCTGACGACAGCCGCGAGACTAGAAAACTCTCTTACCTCAGAATATCAGCAGTGAACTCCGTCTCCGATCGGCGCACATGGACAAAAATAAATAAATTATTTAAATAAATAAATAGCCTAAATTAAACGAACTTCGGCAAACCTGACCGTACAATATTTTCATTGTAGCCTAATAGAAAACGCATTTTGGCACATCATTTAGGATTTTTCGTTGGTGCGCCATCAGCTAGCCTATGCCTACAAAAGACAGGTGAATTTAATATTAATAATTGATCCATGTCGGTATACACAGCCTAATATTTTACACTTAGGCTATAATAAAAAAATAGCCTAAACAATCAAGATAGCCTATTTACTTTTTTTATTTATTAAAACCACGAAATTAGTTAATGAAACATGGATTAAAATTAAGATACAATTAATACAAAACGAAATTCGCTTTAAAGAAAGGCTTTGTGCTTTCTGTTTGAGGTCTCTGTGAAAGTTTGAAAGTCTTTTAGTGCCGCGGCGCTTTCAGAGTGGTCACGTCCGTAATGGAGAACTGTCACTCACGTAAGATTGTTTTTTCCTCATAAATGACAAAATACTTTTAAAAAAAAGACAAACCATCAATTTAAAAAAATATATATATATAAAAAAAGGATGGATTTATAGCGTTTTGGGGGGGGGGAAATGGATGGATGACCTTCTATTGCCTTTGTTTTTAATTCTCCTTTTTTGAGTTTGTCACGTAAAGTTACCTCCTTCGCCGGCGTTGCCATCTCTGATAATAACAAGCAGTCTGCATAGACTCGACTAGGCCATATTAGCCTACTGCCTGATAAAAATGTGACTATTTCAAAGTGTGCTCGATTTTTTTTTTTTTTTTTGGATGTAGGTATAGTCAGATAACAATATATTATGCATCCCTCTAATTTGTTCCTCCCGTGAGGTGGGTTAAGGAAAAAATGCATTTGAAAATGTGAGGACCATGCAACAACCCCAGGTTCTCCCCTGAGAACAAGACCAAAAATGTTATGTGCACCCCTGGCTATAGAATCACCAAGCACGCCATTATAGGCATGCCTCTGGTTAAGACGGTTCAGATAAAGGCTAATGAGGTAATCAGTAAAGGACGATGGTGCACAGTAGAGTCATACCTGCTCTGTAACGGGTGGCTGTGATGGACAGTGTTGTAGCCGTAGGATTGATGATGGTGTGTGAGAGGCATTTCATACTCTGACATTGCCATGACTGGTCGACTGTGCCAGTTTCCCGAACTAACTGCGATTACATGAAGATGAAAGGAAATTAATGAAGGAGAACCTCATGTAGATAACATTGCTGTTTAAGAGAGAAGAAAATGATTCTGCATTCAAATCAACCAAAACACCAAAGGTTTTAGACTAGCTAGGCTGATTAAATAGCTGATATTTGACCGAAATGCCCATTTGGCAGATAAAAAAAAAAAAAAAAACATTAAGACAGCTTCAAATCTACCAATAGCTTTTTAGTAATAAAATTATTAAAAACAGAAAATGTTTACTATCTATGTAAATATGTCAAACGTGTTCATTTAATTAAAGCAATTTTGTGAAAGCCTCATTTGCCATCAACAATTTAATAATTGTGTGTTCACTAAATATTGGCATCTATATTTGAAAATTAATGTTGATATAAATATTTAAAAAAATAAGGAAATTTGAAGGATAATAATTTATAATAATTTAGATTTAAATAAAATCCTTCCGTCTAAACAGTAACAGAATATTGCATTACATTACTGATAAATTGTGCTCAATTGCCCTGACAATAAGGTCGCAATGTAAACCACCTTAATGGTCCTAGAATTGGCTTCTTTTATCTTAAGCATAATTCTTTTCATGTTGGTGTAAAATATTTTCGAGAGATTCACCAATTTAAGACGCCCGTTGAAGCCCAGAAGTATTTGTAACACAAGGAAACAGGAAGTGTTTTTAAGCAACATTTCTCACCTGTTGAGTAGGAAGCTGTACTGTCACTGCGTACATAACTTGATGACATGGTCCTGTAGCCTAGGTTTTGCTGTGGCCCCCTGTAGGTATCATACCCTTGTTGTTTGTTCTGTCGGCTGTACCATCCACGCAAGTGTTCCACCACTTCAGCCCTTTGCATTGTTCTGGCAAAATTCTCATTCCTAGATGGAGGACGGTTCCTTGGTGGCCTTAACGTGGCATAAAGGTTTTGAGCCAAACCGTCTATCTCATCATGGCCATAGTTCCCATGAGGGTCATGTCTGGGGTAGGAGGGGTTAACATTATAGTGTCCCTCCATCTCAGTCTCATACATATACGGTCCATTTTGATAAACTTCAGGTTCCATGTACCGCGGATATCCAGTGACGTAATAGGCTGTGGTGGTTGGCTGTTGCCGAGGCTGAGATGTATAACCACGAGTGTCATTCTGTGCTAGGTTAGGCATGCTTCCTGTGTTGGCGTATATGTTGCCCTGCCTCCTCCGATGTCGGTTTTTGGCTCGGGAATGGCAGCCGGGTGCAGAGTACTCCACGCTGGACTGGCTGGTGTAGGAGGAGCCATCGTCAAGAATTTCAGTGCTGTTGCTACGACGAGGAGAAGAGATGGTGAAGACAGGCTCGGATGGTTCGCTTTCCGTAAGGAACTGTGACTGAGATTCCAGACTGCCACTGCGCTGCCGATAATGAGTGCTTCATGCAGGAAGAAGCAAAATAATTCATGAAAACATTATCGAAATATAACTAAAAATTATTTTAAAAGACAAAAAAAAAAACATTTCTTCTCTGCATTTCTCCTCTTCTCTTAAAGTGTCTGCTAAATGCATAAATGTAATAAAATAAAAAGAACATATAATTTAAATAAAACAATTGTATTTACTGGAGACGTTAGTACATTAAAGGGATCATTCCTCTCTTAAAATGTTAATTTAGTCACCACTTACTCACCCTTATGTTATTCCAAACCTGTATGAGTTTCTTTGTTCTGTTGAACACAAAATAAGATATTTTAAAGAATGTTGGTAATCAAACAGTTGATGGTAGCCATTGACTTCCATAGTAGGGAAAAAATACTATAGAAGTCAATGGGTGCCGTCAATTGTCTGGTTACCAACATTCTTTAAAAAGATCTTCTTTTGTGTTCAACAGAGCAAAGAAACTCATATACGTTTGGAACAACTTGAGGGTGATTAAGTAACGACAACATTTTTGGGTGAACTAACCCTTTAATTAGACCGAATAATGTTTCACACTGGTTTGTGGCAATTTTGCCATACACAAACACTTTTCACATTTCTGGGTTTCTCAGAAGCGGAAGTTGTCATAGTTGGGTAAACTTCTATAGCGATAAATGAGACAATAAATTAAACGTATTTAATTTTTTTGTGTGTTCCCATTTGCTCAAATAGCAAAAGAAAAACTAAAAAATTGAGAGACTGATAATGGCAGTCAGAAGAAACGTCATTTTTACTGTCACTCCCATAGCCGCTGTATTACAAAAACTCTCAAAGCAGCATTAACTAGTTTCTTTTCATTTAACGCAAAGGTAATATAATACAAAGTATGGTGTTCTAAATGTACATACATAAAAAAAAGAAAAAAAGCCTGGAACTTAAAAAAGCCTTACTTTTCGAAGCCTGGAAATCCAAGACATTTACAAAGAAAGGAACAAAGACAGTGTTCCTAAGATCATGGAAAGTCTTTATTCCTTAACAATTGTCATTCAGGGGGCATGCTAGTGGGAGGGTGATGAAGAAGGGTTGATTGTGTACTGTACCTGAGCTGGACGCTGCTGTAGGCGTTGCGGGGAAGTTGCGGGGTGGGGGGCATGCTCCTCGAGTCTGAGGGTTGTCGTGAGGGTTGACAGTAGGGGCTGCTGTGTGTTGATAAGCTGTCTCCATGTATATAGGTCACAGGTTCTTGGACTTCTCCATAATTTAATCTAGAACACAGATAAGAACAACACTTTATCAAACTTCCTTCATGGGTGGAGTTCTTACCGCATACAAAGCCTCCAAGGAAGTACAGAAAAACTTTTCACGCTATACCACCCTTGTACCTAGTTAGATCTAATACAAAAGCTCATTGGTTTTAGAGGAACAAATGATTAAATAACAAACGACTGAATTACATCTCATTTTACGGGCAGACTTCAGCCATTTGGTCTCATTGAACTTCCACCTCACTGGCTCATTCTATTAATGCCCGTTGTCCCTGTGAGATTTTCCATAGCAGCTTTCCTGTTTGCTTATGGCCCTTCCGCCCCCACTTTGCGATTATTGCTAGAGTTTTTGCAGTCAAGCAGTGACATGCTTATTCCTGGGGCACTATTTTTAACACTGTGAGTGTTTGGGCTGATAAGAGGAGACTGTGAAGGAAGAAATTGAGGCAAGGGAAGACTGGAATGCAGGGCTGATTCCTTGATCACAGGTCTCTACTAGCTCAACTGGCCCAAAAGCAAACAACAGCCAGAGGCAGGGAAAGGTAAGAAGTGCATAAGATTAATCCTAAAGAGCTGTGGTTGGTGGGCCTCTCACCTGCTATAGTTCTGATGATCGTCATTTCCGTGATCTGAATTGTATGATGCAGTGAAGGAGTTTGACGAGTTAGGGCGTGGAGAATACTGTACTGAGCGTGAACGTTGTCTCTGCGATGGCTCATCTAAGACAAAACAAGTTAACAAGATTAAGAGAGTAGCCACCGAGTCTAGCCTACAGCGATAAGTGCTTACAGGCATTTATACACTACTGTTCAAAAGTTTGGGGTCAATACGATTTTTTTCAAAAGAAAATAATACTTTTATTCAGTTTTATTGACAAAAAGTGAAAGTAAAGACATTCATATTACAAAATATTTCTTTTTCAAATAAATTTTGTTCTTTTGAACTTTCTATTCATCAAAGAATACTGCATTTTTTTTATCAGTTTCCACAAAAATATTAGGCAGCACATCTGTTTTAACATTGATGACAGCAAGAAATATACCTTGAGCACCAAATCAGCATATTAGAATGATATCTGCACGATTATGTGACATTAAAGACTGGAGTAATGACTGCTGAAAAACGCTTTTTGCCATGCAGCCTTGGTGAGCATAAGAATAAAAAGACAACCCCAAAATTTTGACTGGTCGCGTACCGACGTGTACCGTGTATTCAACACTAACAGTACTCACCATCTTCCAAATTTAGGCACTCAGAAAGGCTGTCAAGGTTCACATCATCTGCAAAAACAATTAAGATTATAATTATTATTTCCTTGCCGCCATGATCCATTACTACATCTAGCCTAAAACATTATCTCATCACAAGTAAAGCATAAAACTATAATGGTCAACAGAGTGCAAAGTTTACATACGCAGTATAAGCATGCATGTTTTCAGTGTCCCACATATTCTGACCAATACATTTATATAATCACGAGTAATCGTTAAATCAGATATGTACCAGCAATGATGACGGAAGCTCTTTGTGTGGGCTCCTTGCCAATCTTCACTCTGTAACAATTAATCTCATTTTCAATCTCCTGAAGTTTTTTGGTAGCATCCAGAAGGTTTCTCCTGCGTTTCTTCTTCACAGTTTTACAGAGCTCATTTTCATAGGCAAGTTTTTTCGCTGCCTCCACAATCTTCTTCTGGAGCGCAAAGCAGCCCTCCATGTTTCTTAAATGAGGGTCCTGCAAGGAAAAAACAACAACATTCAATTAGCATAGAAGAACACAAAATGCGAGGAGTTCTTGCAGCATTTCTGAGAAGAACGAATGAGACAACCCACCGCATCATAAGGGAAAAGATCATCCAATTTGAAAGCAGTTCCCATGCGCCTTCGAACAGTGGGGGGCTTCTCTCCTGATGCCAAAGGATACTCCTTAGGTAACACACCGGTAAGCTCCTGGTCAAATAAAAATAAAAAGCAAAGACAAATCTTAAAATAGGCCGGTATAAATTGACAAACTTAAAAGACTGTAAGGATATATGACAAGCCACTAACAGCTTCCCGGAGGCAGATTTTCTTCAGCTCTTCTTCCTTTAGTGCCAGAATTTCACTTAAGCTCTTCTGTTTGTTCTTCAGTTCTGCAATCTTCTCTTTCTTCTGTTCCTCATTCACATCATTGTCGGCAGAATCTAAAATGAAAGCAAAAGCAAGCTCAATCATGATATCAGTTCGAACGACAAAGTTCATTAGGCTGTGCTTGGAATAAATGAAAGAGATTGTCTTACTGGAAGAGACCAAACTTCCATTGCTGGCCATGATGAGCTTGTCTTTACTCTCCATGCTGACCAGCTTACTGATCCTTGGAGCTCCTGTCTCTGAGAGATCCATGGCAATATCACCCAAACTTCTTGCTGTAGTTATTTTAGCCTTTAGGTTAAAAAAGAAGAAGGGTTATGACATCATCTCAATTACTTTTGCATGATATCAGCGCAGAGGCAAAGCAATGATTCGTGCATTTCTGAATTTACGAGTAATTAAGTATTAAAGATGCACTAATGCATACTCACTTTACTCTGTTTGCGGTCCAGGTAGAACTGGTGTTGGCTGATTGCCATTACCCAGATGGTTTTGATCAGAGAGTGGCTGGCATACCACGTGTGGATGACCTGACCAGACTGACCAAATGTGCGTCTAGAAGCTGTTCTTCTATGGATTAACACATGTGCACATTGAAGTCAAACATAAACACATTCCTCATCCTATTTACGGTCAATGAGAAAGTTAGTTTCTGTAAAGGATATTTTTTGCATTGTATTCAAAGATAAATATTATATGCTTAAAAAGGTTGATTTAGTCAAACTAAATAGTTCTTAAATGGATAAAACCAATACAATTAAATGTTACTACATAAAGCAGTTTATTGGGTTTCCTGATATTTGATACCAATTGACAATAAGGCAGGTTGGTGACACTAGTACGGTAACAATGTACAGTGGTGATATCATCTTTGTTTACAGAGCCAGCTCAGCCCGTATTACTACTACAGCGTAAAGTGACCGATTGCTTCACTGCTACAGTTCAGTGTTGGAAACCCATCAGCTACGTCAAAAAGGCTTTGCATCACTAACATTTACTTAGTCAGTCTATTCAAAGGCCATGTCTTACAGTCTGAACGTTTTACGGTAAAAACAAATCAATCTATCCCGTCTATCTCATTCAGGTTTGTCATGTTAAAGTATATTAAGGCTCAAACTAGTGTATATATGTCTCATTTTCTCACCTCTGAGGGTCGTTGACCTCTACGGCAAACTTCTTCTCACGGAAATACAAGTTTTCAAGCTGTTTCCACAGAAAGAGCTACAGAGAAAAAGGAAATGAGATTTAGACAAGAACTATATTAGGAACACAAAAAAATAAAAAATAAAAAATAAATTTTCATTGAGCATTCATTTCTATGATTTGCATATTTCTTTGTGAGATCAACAACTTTTACATCCTTGTATTTCAGTTATTTTTTCTTTGCTTTCTCTGTCAAAGCAGGAAAATGCATTATTAATTCCTAGAAACATTACATGCTGAATTCGCTCACAAAAACAATGACTAGATCATATGGATATCGATATATTTAGCTGGAAGCACGAGACAATTGCTTCAGGTATAAAGCAAATAGAATCTAAGCACGACAGAAGCGAAGCGTCCACTGAGCTTGCACCTCAATTTGGCCCTAAAGGGAGAGCACTGAAAACAGATCTATGGTAAAAACATGGCCAAAACATCTGCAATTCATGTGAACTATCCTTTCAGAGCTTTTTCTAGAGCTCCGTCATAGCTTTTCCCAGCTTAGGGCAGGGAAAGTACAATATCCAAATACTATCAGCATGCGGGGGTGAGGATTTACTAGGAATGTTAATAAATGCTCCCTACCAGGTACTGCTCCAATGCACCTCTGAGTAATATTCATAGAAACAATATGATCCGAGCATGGATCTTACAATAGATTTGACTGCTAAGAGCATATTAAAACTTAACATATTTCTGACAGTCATGTTTAATAACAACAAAACTAATAATGACAACTTATTTTAATTTCAAAGAACTTAAAATGGACCTTACCAGATCAGTTAGTAAGCCTGTAAAATCCCTTGATAGTTGGACAGGTTATAGTCCTGTATAGTATAGTCCTGATCTAAAGTTTCCCACAGGGTTGTGGCTTCCTTGAACAATACTCGCTTGTCTGCTTTCAAAGAGACCAAAAGGTGTTGCAAGAGTTTCAGAAAAGTAAGTCCCGCCTCTTCCCTCCCTCTTTCTGTGACATCACTAGCACCTCACTTTGCTCTTACTCACCTTGAGCAAGACTTCTCTTTATGTACAAGTACTACTCTCGGTTTCCGCCTGCCAACTATGCCATCGTCTCTCTGAAACTCTCTAACTCACACATGTAATTAAACCTTCGCAACTTCATTCTTTCTTTACAGTCACCTCCCTCTTACTCTGATACTCGCTTCCTGTCCTTGTCAAACCAGACAAACAGGTTACTCTCACTAAAATACACACGCACAGAATGGCATTCCTCTTCTTTCATTTTGGGAGGGGATTTAGAGCATTGATCATAATGTACACCCCTTCAATAGCTATTCATTAATCCGTGTTCCTTTTCCTGATGGGTCTCATTTTTACAGTCTGAATCTTAATCCATCACCTGTTGTTTTGGATGCTCGCTCCCTTACGCTTCCCAAGGCAAGTATGCGAGGAATCTACTACTTTCTTGTAATCATTGATGACTGGCCATGGCACTCTTCACCTCCTGGTGAAAACAGCATGCCTCTCTCACAGTGACTAAATAGCCAAAGCGACAGCAACAGGGAATGTCTCACTATCTGACAACATGAAAGTTCCCTGACCTTTCTCTGACATTTAAAACAAATAACTAAAAGTATATACTTCTTATTCGATGTCGAAAGGTGGTACTGATTACTTAAAGTCCCAAAATATTTCTTTTTTAAGTCATACTGTTTTTTTATAACAAAAACATGTGATAAACCATTATAATGTATTTTTTGTGACACAGAAATACCAAGCGCAAAATCAGCTAATTTAAAACCAGGACTGGGTGAGAGAAAACTATTGTTAATACATGAACAGCAGTCATTTAGAATGCTAAGTGAGATAAGCTATTTCAGCATAATTATTTTAGCCAATTAAATAAGAGATAACTAGATAAAGTCTGAGGGGAAAATGAGAGCATGCAAATGGAAAGACAATGGGAACAATCCTCAACACCTCAGACTGTCTGTGACTGATAAAGCAAGACAGGCAGGCACATCTAGGAAGTCTGCAGAAGTCAACGACAAAAATTACATTAAATGAACAAAAAATAAAATAAAAACCCTGCAGATGATGTATTTTAAAGCATCACTGATCTTGATGTAAATGTAACGTGATACCAATTAGCACCAGAGATTTGTTTAGCACCAGTATCGATAACTGTGGATTACAGTATTACACGCATCTAAAAACAGGCTCATACATCTGGATGTGTGAAATTATATTTTTTATAATCATACACACCTTAAACTCTTTCATGTCACTGGGATAATGATGATGCAGTGCAGAAATATGTTGCGAATATTGACACACCCTCATGATGCATCACTAGATCTTCAAAATAAGCTGTGTTCACAGAAGTGAAATGCAGTTATCAGTCCTTTTATGGAGTGGTAAATACATTAAAAAAAATGTTTAACTCTTTTGCATGAGCTGGATGTTTTAAAAAAAAAAAAATATATAATTTCCTTAGCAAATACAGTTGGCTAGCTCTTCAGACAGTTAGGGAACAAATTATTTTAAATATAACAAAGAAGCCACACCAGACACCACCAATACACATGATCCAACATGGACTCATGTATGAAATGCTGTTTATTTCAAGGCACGTTGCAACCAAAAATTATATTGCCTGGCATAGTATTAAAATCTCTGATGTGTCTATGATTTGTCATCACCATATTTACAAACAATCCAGATGCAATTGTCAGCTCTGAATTATGACTCAAATATATTCTGCATCCTCCTCTCTCAGACAAGATACACTCATACACACACAATCCCTATGGAGGTAACTACAAATAAATAGTAAACTGTTTAGAAAGAAATATGAGCGAGCGGCGCTTGCCTTGCCTGTGCAAAAATCGCCACCTTAACACTGGGTTGTTGTCAGGTCTTTACTTTTCAGGCTTTCAATTTAGCAAACAACAGGTTATCTTTATAATAATAATAACATTTGCTGATTTTATATTTTAGAAAGGGAATCCCTTGCAAGGGGATCATCACATTTTGGCATCAAAAAGTTTGAAAAATCCTGAATTAAAGGATGTCCCAGTAATAATATATACAAATAATATACAAGAGCAGAGCATTCAGTGTAAACACAACCAAAATTAAGAAATTATTAACCAACATCTGCTAAGCAATGTTAAGATCTACAGAAATGTTCCTATTAAAAATTGGGATAAAACTGGGGACAGACTAATGACTGGACTGAGTTTTTTCACTTAATTTACTGCTTTCATAGGGCATCAGTTCAGAGCCCGGGAAAGTTCAGACAAAAAGTTTCAGAGCTTCTTTTAAGACTGAAGACTCCCAATAGCTCTTGCCTGTGGAGGAGTTACAGCCGCGAGACCCCTCGCTCTCCTTTATGGCCCCCTGCTAGGCTAATTGTGTTTTATTGCTTGATCAATTGTCTGGCCTGAGTGAAATGCACAATGGCGGTCAGATTTGCATAATGAGCTCGGCGTGCTGGAAGAAGATCGGGGGGCGGGCGGACACAAAAACTGCCCTCTTGGCAGGAAGCACAATCAATACTGGCCAGATGATGGGTTGCACTCTGACAGGGCCTAGTGTACTTTCAAAAAGAGACAGTTAAAACACTCAGTCGAGTGGGAAAAGACACACAAAAAGGAGAGGGAGGGAATGAGAGAGAAGATGACGTAAAATTGTGAATTTTTTTAGCATATATGAATCAAAGTATCCTGGTAATACTATAATAGATTCACTGTACCATGGTACCACCACATCTTTCTGTTAAGACAAAATGAGAAATAGAAAGGATTTCTATGTTTACTCTCTAACCCTCCAGTAGCAGTCTTAGTTTTGCCAGGAGAAGGGCTGATTGGGATTCTGTCAATGGAGCCATTCCCCCTTCAGACATCCCATTGCTGGCATCGCTCCAGTTCCTGCTCCCCATGAAGCTCCATAATTACACCCTCCACAGGGAGGGGCTGGTGTTCATTGCAGCCATGCAGCAGGGTTACAGAGTGGGACATGCCCATTAACACTCTGGCATTGGACTGAATATACATACACACCCAGCTGCATCCTACAAAGCATTGGTGTAATGGATGCCAATTAACAGACACTTTAATGAGTGAGGTTGGGGTGAAATATAGAAGTCCTCCTCATAAAAAAAAAAAAGAGCAATGGTTACTAATCTCTCATATCCTTGAAATGTGATAAAAATGTGGTAAATGAGAATGTTCATTAAAAATGCCAATGAACACAAAATAAGAGCTAAGAGATAGCCTTTCTCAATAGGACATTTCTGGGAAAAACATAGCACACAAAAATCTGATTGGCTGACTTGGCACAACCTTGGGTTTACAAGGTACTGGGTTAATACTATTACTGCTTCTAAGGATGAACAAAGCTTAATGGCATTGAAATCTGGAAGTTATTTCTAATTTTTTAGGCACTTGGTAGCAAGCAATCTAGAGTAGATGTCCACAAGCAGAATTGTACACTACTGTTCGAAGGTTTGGGGTCGGTGAGATTTGAGATATACAAATTAAATATACAATTTAAAAAAACTGTTTTAATATATAAACTATTCCCGTAATGGCAAGGCTGAATTCAACAGTCATTACTTCAGTGTCACATGATCCTTTAGAAATATTCTGAAGGAATATACAGGTAGGAGGGCATTTTTTTTTAATTTTGCCTATGTAACAATAAGAGGTAAATCTGGCGTTGGTGGTGTAAGCATTAAAGGTGACCTATTATGCCCATTTCTAAGATATGTAAAATAAGTCTCTGATGTCCCCAGAGTGTGTGTGTGAAGTCTTGATACCCCATCTTTTGAATACCCCACGGATAATTGTGTTGTTAATTCATAATTGTTAAAATTGCCACTTCTTGGGGGTGAGCAAAAATGCGCTGTTCTGGTGTGTATCCCTTTAAATGCAAATGAGCTGCTGCTCCCGGACCCTTTTCTAGAAGACGGCGAAGCTTCAAAGAGCTCAATGGCAACAAAACAAGACAATCTCACACATTGAAAATGTCAGAAACTGTCAGCAGTGTTGAACTCGAGTGCGCATTAACATCTTATCCATAAACTCTCTCTTTCCCTTTCATTATCATCAATATACACAATTACACAAAAACACTTGTTACAACTAACAGTAAACAAATATATACAGACCTTATGCCTTTCCAGGGGGTGCTTAATAAACTGGTAAACTTTATATCCGTAAAACAACTCCGATAAACTGTAATAATGTGACCGCTCTCCCTTTCATTGTTGCCGTGACCAGTATTGATCCGGAGACTATAAGCTGGATCCCGAACAGATGGCAATTTACTAATCCATCCTCAAGTAACAACTTCAACCACGGTGTCCTCAGTGACTCAGATGCCGGGAGTCTATAGGGGCTTTCGCACCGGATAGTTCTAGGAACTAACCACCAGGGTGGTTCCTTGAGAACTAATAATTCCCATAGGAACGTTTTCTGGTTGCATTCGCACCGCCAGTAGGAACTCTGAAGTGACATAAGCCGTGCTTGTTGTTGTGACATTTATTTTGACGGTGCTGATAACGCCAGCAAGAGCCTGAGCACACAGCGCTCGCATTCTCCGTGTTCATTAGTTTACGATCTGTCTAACAGTTCTGTCTAATACGTTATTAGATATAATTATTATAAATGGAAAGTAGACAGTAATGATAAGTTAGTAGCGTATGCAAAAGCCCCTTATGGAGACTCTTATGTTCGTTGGTACATCCAACAACAGAACGTAATGTTTTTTGGCACAGACATTGTATATCCCCAGCTGCTACAGCGAGTAAACAGAAATGGCGGACTGCTATGGCTCACTCAGGGCGGGATCTATGCTAATAGGGCAGATCGTCACCAGTCATGGGCGGAGTTTCCCTACTCTTACATAAGAACAGGAGGAAATCTAAAACCAGGCATTCGGAGAGATTGTTAATTATTTATGGAGATTATAAAAAAAAAGTATTGGGTGGATTTTTATAATTATAGGCTTGTTGTTTACACACATCTGTGTTCAAACACCTTATTCAAATTAATTTAGCATAATAAGTCCCCTTTAAGCATTTTAGATAAATACACACCTAAATTATGAGTTTGAACCTAGAAAGAACCATAGAATTTTCTTCATTACCACTTGCTTACTCTTACGCCACTGTGCACTGCTCTTAGCACAAAAACAAACAAACAACAAAACAGCAAACCTTTCGTGGCTTGAGCTTGTCTTGCAGGTCGTACTGGCCAATGCCTTTGTAGCTAATCCCCAACCACCACGGTATGCCCTGTTTGTCCTGTAAAAGAAAATGGTTTTGTTTAAAAAAAAAGAAGGAAATGTAATTATTATTTGCTTTTGTCTGGCATGGTAGAGAAATAAAAAGATCAAATGGGTCCAACCAACACAGCCATTCACATACAGTAGCAGTGATTTAAACAGCACTGTTTGATCTCCAGAGACATTTCTAATAGAAATGCACCGATTGATCAGCTGGTGACCGGAATTTGCAGATTTTCACGTGATCGGCCATGACCGGCGACCGGCCGGTCAGTCTGACATATGCCGATTTTATGCCAGTCAAATGCACTCGGGCGCCACGCATGATTAACATCGCGCAACATCAGCATCACACGTGCACACGGAATGCACATGTAGGAAACAGAGCATGTGAGCAGAGCGGAGTGGGGAGCGGAGCAGTTATATTTCCTCCAGAGCGGAGAGCGCCTTCTTTCTGAAGAATCCACTCCACTCCCTCATTCCGCTCAGCGCCGCTCGCTCAACCCAGAATGCACTTGATGATTTGCTATTCATATAGTTATGTTCACGGAAATAAAATAACAAAAATCTAATATACTTTTTCAGTTATTGCATTTTATAGGCAAGTTTGCTAAGTTTTTTTAATTGATAAAGTTAATTTAGTGCATTTAAATTAATAAAAAGTACAGACTGTCACAGAATGTCATATCATAACTGCTATTTATAATCCTACTATTGATACATTATTTCAAGAAATCCAATACAAACAGAAATCAATTAGCCTACTACAGAAATGCAAAATGTGTGTGCTGTGAAATGGTTAGAAAAAATGAAATCGGAATAGGCTAAAATCGGTATCGGCAGGTCAAACTCAATGAAAAATTGGAATCGGCCTAGAAAATTATAATCAGTGCATCTTAGTGGTGCACGATATATCGGCCGCCGATATAATATCGTCCGATATGGTCATTTTTTTACACATCGGTATCGTTCCGATGTCAAAATATGGCCGATGTGAACAGGCCGATATTTGACGTGTGAAGTTGAAGATGAAGTTGACGATGCTGACTCGATCTTA
This sequence comes from Leuciscus leuciscus, assembly GCF_965113295.1. Classification (NCBI taxonomy): domain Eukaryota; kingdom Metazoa; phylum Chordata; class Actinopteri; order Cypriniformes; family Leuciscidae; genus Leuciscus; species Leuciscus leuciscus. The sequence goes on along the minus strand of NC_138738.1, from coordinate 9,722,874 downwards.
GCAGTAGTGAACGCGCCTGAGAGAAATACACATTTCATACAGATGACATAAGCAGAGAACAGTCTTTTCTTTCGTTTTGAATTGTTCTGTTTAAAAATAGACATTTCAAGCTTTCTATATGTCTCCGGTCTGTGAGGCAAGTAGGTTTCGGTTAATTTATGAGACGCGCTCCAGGTTCACGTGCCGTCGCCTCCATGTCCTGATTAAATATTTTCTACTATATTTAGTTGTAAATTGCAATTGCAATGGCGATTGGTTGATGAAACATTGATCAAAATTAAGATACAATTAATACAAAACGAAATTAAATTTAAATACAGGCTTTGTGCTTTCTGTTTGAGGTCTCTGTGAAAGTTTTAAATCAGTCTTCTAATGGCGCTTTCAGAGAGCTCACGTCCATAACGGAGAACTGTCCCATCCGTAACATTGTTAACGCAGTCCAGTGCGACTTATGTTTTTTTCCTCTTCATGACACATTTTTGTCTGATCGTTTTTTGACTCGTAGATATTTGAATATATTGCTTGATATTTGATACCCGTTCGAATTAGATTTTTCTCAAAAGTGACAGCACGTGTGATTTGTGGATTACTGATAAGCGCGAGTCTGGAGTAACAGGCGTTTATTTATTCATTCTCAGTGTTGAGAAACGTAGCCTTCATGTGTTACGTTATTGTGTTAATAATAACTAAAGTAGCCTACCTAATTATGTTACATATTTATTTTGTATGAAAACTAGCGCGTTCGTTACTTATGGATTAAAAAGTAGGCTACCGTTGTATCAGTGCTGCGCGAGCTCTCTCTCTCACAAACACGGACGCGCGCACACACACAGAGAGAAGATAATTGTAAAATGAAAAATTGACGGGCTAAGTTTAAATTTTGTTCTTGCTTGTTTTTTTCTGTCAAAATGTCAGAAAGCATTTTGTATTATCCATCCATGTTTTTAAAATTCGTTAAATGACGGACGTTTTACTGTTAACACAGCCCATATGTCGGATTCGTCTTAAAGCCTACTTGTTATTATTTTTAGAATAAGTGATTCGTTATGCTATTATTGGACTCCTGTCTATTCATTGTCAACTGTTTTCTATAAATATGTTTGTATTGGCTAACATTTCGCAAAGACAGCACGTCACAAATAGAAGCCCTTTTCCCTGTGGTTAATTTTTAGTATCATATTTGGATATTGGAATAATAAATTAAGTAGCCTATCTTAATTGTACATTGTTAATTGTTCCTGTTTTTTTTGTTGTTTTTTTACTGTTTTCTAAGGGTTTATTAATTTTAGACAAGTTGACCAGCACACATTATATGCAATGCAATATAATGCATGTGTGTCGTATATGTGACATATTTTGCACACAGGTAAAGGTGCCCAATATCAGTAATTTCTAAAGTAAAAAAAAAAAAAGTTTTGGAAAATAGCTCTTTATTTGATAATCATTCAAATTTGTTTTCTATACAGAGATATCGACATCGGTAAATATCGGTATCGGCCATAACAACAATATTAATATCGGTTATCGGTATCGGCCACAATTTTCACATCGGTGCATCACTAGTGCATCTCTAATTTCTAATGAACTAATCACAATTATGATTATACCACTCGATGGATATTTATTTAACCAATCATGAATCAGGTAAAGGACATACTAATTATGGCAGCTTCAGTATGTATAATGTCTAGGTTTATGTCCTAAAATACCACATGATAAATCAAACCACATACCTTCACTTTGTAGTAATGAACTCCATATGCAGGCAAGGACTCGACTAAGGTCAGATACCTGTTGATTGAAGTTACACCAGTCCAGTAAATGACAGTATAGCACAGAAAGTAAATAAGATAGTGTTTCAGACAAAAACAACAAGGATGAACAACATTTTAACCCTAGTTAATCATCTATAATGTGTCGCTGACAGTAGTCCTACAAACTCCTGGTGCTTTCACAGTGAGGGACAAGGTCAATATATCAATGCCGGAGCACAAATCAAGCTGACAGAAATGACCTTGTCTCATCCCAATGAGCTAAAAATAAAGTGGGACAGTGTGATTAGGCCGGTTGAAAGCGGTCACTTTCAGTAATGTGGTCTAATTAATTACGCAGTTTCGCTCTTCCACAAACAACTGTGCAGCAGTTATCAGAGGCTGGGCAACAAGCTCAGTCTCGCAGTTCCTGTATCTACTGTACGTTCCTTGAGGTCCTTTATTTCAGGCATATCAATTATTATTGTACTTACCGTACGATAGCCTGTCCACGACTGAGTCCTTTTAGCTTCTTATAATGCTCGATTACTTTATCTTCACTAGAGGGCAAAAGAGAGAAACGTTACCATCCGCACAATTGCAATAAAATAATTGAGCATAAGACCAATATGTGAATGTGCCATTTAAATGACGAGGCTAGTCAGACTATTAACTAGTCCGATATTACACCAGGTGCACCCATGTGTGAAATGCCATCTGGCTGGCTGGTCAGTGAATCACACTCACACACTGTTTGTGGCAAATTAACCGGTTCGGTTCATCAAACACACATACACATACGTAAGTACGAATACACGTAAGTATTCATGTCCACTATTAATATGAAACAGCAAAAAGGAAATTAATATGACAGATGAACATTACAGTAAACTTGTACACAAATAAAATGACAATAAATAGACAATTTTTATATATATAAACTAACACAGCTGCTTATGCACTCTCACACAGCTGCCTCTTAAACACTTGCACTAACACACAGCTGTTTCCTAACATACTCATTCCCACTCACACACTTCAATAATTGCTGTCAGTTAACTGGTTTACTGTCTTACTGCTCCCCACACTCAATACCCATTGATTAACGCTGCCACATCAATCCTTTTAAGGTGGTAGACTTCAACATCTAGACGTCTAGGGTTACAGTAGCCAGAGGGCAGGCATCATTAACAAGCAAGTTAATTAGCAAGGTTTGTTTGAAATAAACAGGCTACAGCTTGCACACTACAACCTGGCTACACTAAAGTCTTTGAGTTTCAAGACTCATTACACATATATTCACACTTATGGAATATGTTGGTTTTAGACACTGAATAATGTTCTGAAAAATATGATCATGATGGATACAATCAAGTCTCGCCTACATAATTTCCTTCTGAATATTGCGTTTCACTTTGAAAAATGGCATATAACAGAAGTTACCTGCCTTTATTACAGAAACAAAAATGCAGTCTTACCAGAATGCTAATGATGGGTGCTCCTTTAAAACCGCGGTGGGGAAAGCTGGAAGCTTTTTTAAGTCTGATCTTGTGCTTTCATCACTAAAAGATTGAAACAAACAAAAACATCACTGACTGTTTTAAAATGAAATACTTCCTAGCTAAATATATGCTAGTGCATAAAACACCAAACATGGTTGTAACCGTATGGCTACAGTATCAAGACTATAGTTTGCTTTCATAGATTTCAAACAAGATTTTTTTTTTTAAAGACTTGCATCATCAAATTTCCTTTTTAGGCATTAAAAGCAATGTATGACGTGTTTGTTAAAACTAATTACAAATTTTTACTCACAAATTTTTTTAAACATATTTTCCAAAACACACCCTTAAAAATCTCATTACGAATAGTCTGAACCGTCAATACCATCAGGAAAGCTAATACATGTTTTATTTTAAAAATGGATTATTAACAGTCGAGTGCAGTTACTTGAAACATTGAAAAATTAGATATTTTCTCTTAATTTGGACTGATGTCTCTCATTACTGCAACACCTTTTGCAATTTACAACCTAATATTTTCATATATTTCAATACGTTTTCATTTCGTTAGATTTTATTGAAACTTGACATTTTCGAACTGATGTGGCAAACCAGAAAGAATAAAGCAATAAGCCCCTTGAAGCCGTGTTTTACAGTGAATCTAGAACAGGTAAGGGCCGTTGTTAGACACGACGCGGAGCGGAGCTCTAAAGCCCCTTAGCTCTTCTAAATTCACTGTAAAACACAGCTTCAAGGGGCTTATTGCTTTTATAAAATGGTTATTCTATAAAAATATTCATTTTAATATTTATTTTATTCATAAAATAAACACCAGCAACAACAAAAATATAACGTTATAACACATTTACTCCTGCACCAAGCAATGTAGTTCCCAAGAGGTTGCCAAGCAACACATGCAGCAACAAAGAATCACAAACAGCAGTTGCGCAGTAATACTAATGTAATGTGGTCACAGGTGTATGTTTGTTAATGGCTTCGAATGCGGCTCAACAACTCAGAATCAAAGACCGGAACTATCCGTTTTATAATTTCTAAGCACATTATTTATAAAGATTCTGTAAATGTCAAAACAAGGTGTGATTTAAGAGATAGTTTGCTTGAGAAGAGCATGCTTCATTCTTTAGAAACAGAACTCTGAGGTGATAAGTGATGACACAGATTGACTGATGGTTGCATATTTTTCTTTTAGAGTTTCTTGTGTTTTGAGGAGCACAACATTTTTATCTTTTATCCTCATGCTGGAATTCCTTTCCAGATAGATGGGCTTCCTATTGCAAACAGCTCACAACTCTTACACTTTAAACCAATTAGTGTTTAAATTACAAATCATTATGAGACCTGCATTTTTTTCTATTCTGCATCTTGGCTTAGCTTGACTTTTTATAGTCACTCAGAGCAGATATTTAAAGATTAGATGTATATGTTCCCATGTGAGGTTATAAATTTAAGGTGAAGTTAGTGATAGCAATGATGCAGTACTTGTGCTAATAGCATCTTATCTCAGTGGAGAGAGTGTACTATACTTCAATGTCAAAGTCAGTTACCTGAATATACAGTTATAGCATTTCAGTTACAAAGCATGTTTAATAGTTCTGTCGTATACTTGATGCTCATATTGTTCCAAAGCCGTATGACTGACTTTCTTCTCTGAAACAAAGAGCATGTAATTGCATGGACAAATGGCATCTAGTGCTGAATCGAAGAAAGTAGGCCTAAGTCATACAGGTTTGAAATGGCATGGGTGAGTAAAAAATTTATTTCTATTTAATTTTTGCACTAACTATCCCTTTAAGGGCTTAGAATGCTCCATATTTAACTACAACAAAAAAAGTGTAACCATTGTGATGGAAGGAAAGACACAACACCTGAATTCATAAAACAGGACAGCAGTGTTATAGAAAACCCTCATGTCTTGTGTTTCCAGATATCTGATCTACTCAAGAAAGCTTTGATCTGATCTTTTCCAAAACCGTGTTGAGGGTGAAGTGGGCGATATTGTTTTTACAGGAAGCAATTACCAGAAAACAAAGGGGCAAAAACTGATCTAAATGTGCAGAACACTTTAAAACCACAACATCTGAGTCAGAATACTTTGAAAATTAATTGAAGACAAAAGGAAACCGGTTACAGACTTGATAACATAAAACCTCTCTAGCCCCGCTTATCAGCCCATTAATACCTTGCTCGACTAAGCACCACTATATTCCCTGGCGCTTTTCCCTTTCCAAGCCAGTTGGTTCTGCAGTTCAGCGATTTATGATAAGTTTGAAGGTATAAATCTAGCAGGCTGGGTTGATGATGTGGTAAAATACAGTAAGCTGGTTCCCTGAGACTGCAATGCCTTGTCAGCAATCTGGAATTCATTATGCTGTCTGTACTATCAAAGAGTTGGCAAGGAAGGGTGGGCACATGCTTAACCCAGCACAAGCAACGCATGGAGGAGTTAGAGCCATGTGTCAGCTTTTTTCAAGAATACACATAAAGTGCATTAGTGCCCGCCCACTTTATCAGTGGCGTTGGTTCCGGAAGTTTTTTTGCATTTGTTTTTCCTATAGGGATTTTTGAAAGTTTTCTTTTTAAAGCCATGATCCAAGCAAACCAGCTCAGAGGTGAATCACAACATTACAAACTTTTACTCAAAGCTCGAAATATCTGAAAATTGGACAAAAAGACAAAGATTGAAAAATGTGTATGTGACTGCTTTAAGGTTTGGTTGCGTCACGCGGACACTGCGCAGACAGTCGAAGTATACTCTGGGCTTTAGTGAGGGGAAGAACTACTTTCCCCTCACTACTGAAGCATTGCTAATGACAATTAAATTAAAAACTATTGAGAAATATATAAATATTTAAATTTGTTGATTATATCTAGAGAAACATTATATTTTAAAGGTAATTTTAATATATATGGCTTCATACAACCATATAACATTGATTAACAACTTCTGAACTCAGAGTAGATCTATTTTTTAAGGCTTATAAAAGTTATCGTTAAAAAACGAATTTCCTTATGGAGAAAATGAATGGAATTTTTACTTCCAGAACCTGACTACTGCACTCTACAGGTCTTGATGTCAACGTCCTTGAAACGTATGTGATTTCTGCTTAGATTTTCAGGTTTAACAGGATCAAGGATTTTCAGAACAGTATTTAAAAATATAAAACTGACTAATATTTATTTTAAAAGTGACACCACTTCTTAAACTTTCCATATTCTCTCTAAAGAACTAGGAAATATTAGGAGAGATTGTATAGGCAGAACCCCTGAATGGTTGCCCCTGACCTAAACTGCAGACAGATGACATCAGCATCCTGCATGACGCCCTATGTCTGCCAACGGGAGATGTCTCCACTCCCTTTCCACTAACATCTATGCAGTCTTAACAGAGAAGCGGAGGAGTGGTAGGTTTATATGAAGAGACGTGGGGGTCTTCTAGCTTCCTACATAAACTTAAAGCCCAGGGCCTCCAAATGCAACTGCTCTGGCTTTATGAGATCTGGGAGCTTCATCCACATGAAATAACAGAAATTAGAGGAAGAGAAGGTCTAAAGGGTTTGCTGATGTTAAGCCCACTTATACTATAAGAGGATGCTATCAATAATGAAACACTGCTACCAGAACTGCTTAATTATGTGCCAGCAAATAAATAGTGAAGGGCATATCAGGCATAAAAATGTACTAACATGACCAACCTATATCTTTAACCAAAAACTCAAAATTGGGAATAGACTACCATTTTAAATGTTTGGGGTCTGTAAAATGTAGAGGTTTTTGAAAAAAGTATCTTATACTCACCAAGGCTGCATTTATTTGATAAAAAAAATACAGTAAAACAGGAAATATTGTGAAATATTATTACAATGTAAAATAACCACTTTCTATTGAATATGTTTTAAAATGTAATTTATTCCTGTGATGCAAAGCTGAATTTTCAGCAGCCATTACTCCAGTCTTTAGTGTCACATGATCCTACTAATACGCTCAAGAAACATTTCTTATGATCAATGTTGAAAAAAGTTAACATTTTCAAGAATACAGAATAGTTATAAGAATAGTTTTGTGGAAACCATGATACTTTTTTCAGGATTCTTTGATGAATAGAAAGTTCAAAAGAACTGAATTTATTTCCTTTGTAAGTAACCTTTCTGAATAACCTTATATATATATATAAATATAAATATAATATGCCTTATGCCTAATATGCCACCTGTGTACTCTAACCTCCCATTTTCCCGACAAGCCCTTTCAATATGTCCCTTTCCTGTCCATTTCGACAGAAGCACGTCGGCACAGAATGAAAACAAAGCTTGTCAAGCCATTTCACGAGACATTTAACAAGTTACCCACTGCTAAACAAAAGCAGTCGTTGTTGCAAGGTAAACGTTTTCAGAGTAAAAGGGGCTGTTTGCACACCTCTGTTCTCACTCTGCTCAACAGTGGACAAGCTCTGTTTTCCAACAATGAACTGCAAGGCTACTGAGAAAGAGTGGTTAACACATGTTCAAACCTTGCTGACCAATTCACCCTTTTCATTTTGTTAGGGTTTCGTTAACAGATTGCTTTATCCCAATGCATCCCATTCACTGCCTCAAGTCCATGTTAACAGAGAGGATGAAGAATTCCATTACTCACAACAACTAATCACTTGGAGTAAACCTCCTGAAAATTTATGAACGGAGAACTAGGTAATATGCCAACTGGCATGATGACTGTAAAAATGTGCTTAGAAAGTGGCCAACATTTATAAACAACAAAAAGCTCTAAATTGAATTATGCTGTCGTACATGAAATGCAACTCTCAGAGGTCCTTTTTTAAGGTTTGAGTCCAGAAATATCTAAGCCATGGACATATACATCACATATATTGACTGCCAGCTCTGCTCACTCATTAATTGTTTCCTTTGGAAATGATCAACTAGGGCTGAATTCACAGCATTGAGGCACACAACCTGAACATTAACTCAAACATGCTTACTTTTAGATGGATCTAACTCGCAAAAACAATTCCACCACCAAGTTAGATGGACACTAATTTTAGCAATACAAATAAAAATGGAACATGCTTTTTTTTTTCTTCAGTTATCTTATAAGGTTTAATGGAATTTAAAATCAACTGAACACCAGTGCAAAAACTTAATGTGGCAACTTTTTTTCATTTCAAGTTTGGTCTGGAAAGGAACTGACTTTTAATTGAGTTATGAACGTTATGTAATTTACAGCAGTAATAAAAGTTAAATATCTGAAGAGTTTAGCTTTGTAACCTCTATGTTACTTGCCGTTGATTAATGGTCACCATCAAATTGTATAAGGCTAACCTGTAAGAACAGGACGCTTAAGCTATAGTGACAGTATACCAATTTCATACATAACCTTAATACTAACGTTTTGATCCCAACAAACACGAGACATATCAGTAAATATAAATACAAAATAAAGTAGTGTGTAGAGTGAGTGTGTTAAACTTCAGCCACACTCGTACATGTGCCGAAAATTCCCACCCCAAAAATGATCCTTAAACTCATCTCATCAACCTCAACTTTCAAATATTCCATTTTCTGTTAACCACCTGGTTCCAAGGTCATTTTAGTGGATTAAACTTTCACACAGGTGTCCTAGCAGGTGCCTGTTCCATTAAGTTGGACCAAAAAAAGTGTTACTTTTACTAGGTGATATATCAACTTGATATATAAAAGTTGCCTTCATTTTGAACAATATCTATTAATTATTCAAAGTCAAACAAATAAAAAACTTTCGAAACTATAGAGGTAGATAGATAGATAAATAAAAAGATAGATAGATAGATAACTATCTATCAATTAGAATATAAAGTCTGTATTAGAGGATATATCTGGGACTGTAAAGGTCGGTTACCCCTGATCTAATGTCTTCCAAGATCTAAGTTTGCTCTTACCTTGTGTAGTCTCCGTTAGCCTCCTAAAGAAAGAGACACAAGTGTTTGTTGATGAATCATTTCAGACTGAACCTTTATAACGTTGCATGCTTGAGTCTTGAGTCAATGCGGTAAGAAGCTTAACTCCAGAGTGGGTTTTCTACAGACCACAAGTGTCTAAACTTTGTATAAGACATTTGCCAAATAATGAAATGTTGATATGTTCACAGTTAAGTTGCACTTCAACGCACAAATACAAGCATGCAACAGTTTAGCGAAGTTTAGCGAAAAGATAAATGCAAATTACATTAGTAACGTTACCCATGTCGTTGTAACTGGTTTATTTTCAAAGCAGCTTAAAATCAGTTCAGGAGATACAAATTGCGTGTGAAAATTAACTTAACGTTACTCGCAGGAAGTCTGTCAGAACTAGCGTAACCCAGAAAACTCACATTCTCACTCACCTGAACTGTGTATGCAGCTAACTTAAAAACGATCTCACTCTCCACTTCAATGTTTTCCTGTAAGTATTAAAAAGGAAGAAGTACAAAATTATTAAATCGCTTTACACGTAAGGCTTTCGGCAGACACACCGAATCTAACTATTTATCCCACCAACCGTTTCCAGTTCCACCACACACAGGTTCCACAGTGGACGATACCATCTTTGTAAACAGACACGGGTGTTTGTACAAAAGTAATCACTTGATCTACCTTACACGCACTGTAGCATTACACAACCGACATATTATTACGATAACACATGACTTTAGTATTTTAAAAACATAATAGACACTAATATATTTAATATGACTGCAGTACATAACTTGGACCATCCCAGGATGACATGGTACAGTCTAGGAGCAGGTTCAGCAGCGCTCGTGTTTCAACGTGCATCAAAAGAAGCTACTCTGTTGTCTCGCGAACGCAAATGATTAAAACAAACTATATGGTTAAAAAAAAAGAAAAGTTTTCACCACACGATCGCGCAGGGGTCATTTTAAATAGAAGTCTAGAGGAAGTTTGTGGCTGTAGTACTACAGTTACAGGAGTAGATTAATCAGTCAACATGGGGTCGCTGTACAGCAACGAGGAAAATCCCTCAACCACTCAATCACGCCATATGCAGCGCCCCCTCACACCATCTACACCACAAAGAACGGATTATCAGCAATATTGCAAATATTTACTTATATTTAGTGATGTCAATCGATTAAAAATAACTAAATCATTTTGTAATCACGATTAATCTCACCTAACATTAAAATTTGTAATATAATTGTTATATTGTAATACATAACTTCACATTTAATTTGTTTGATGGCATCTTTTTACTAAGTAGTTAACGTTACTATGAATGAAGGGCAGTACCATCAATATTGCTACTGATGTCTCTATTTTAAAAAAATTGTTTCCTCAGTTTCTGGGGATTAAATGTGTAATTACAACCATTCAACATTATATAACTGAAATCTATTATTTTTAACATTTAATAAGCTTTAAAACAATGTAACAGCTTTAATTTAGTAGAACTTAAAACAATCTTTACATAAACCCATTTTATTAAATGCCACATTTAGTTATTGTTTTCTTTATTTTTGACAGATGTAACCTTGTATTTTAATTAATAAGGTTATTACATGACATTTTACATACCAGTGACATTTCACAATTATTGATTTTGAAACCACAACAAAAACTACTAGCCTGAAGTCCACACATTTTTTATGTAAACAGTCAATAATAAAACTGTTAGGCATTTAACCTTATACTGCAGTGAACTGCACAAAATTACAGAAAAAACAAAAATTTCTTAAATATCCATATTTATTCCCATTTACAGAAAGTAGATGTAAACAATTCGATCTTTGTCAAAGATATGCGAATAGTAAACGCCAACAGAAAAAAATAAAATGTAAAAATATAAAAAAAATACAAATAATAATCACACGGCATATGATTTCTTCAAATTGCTTCAAAATTGCTCCAGTAACAAATCATTAGTAATTTCCACCTCATTTTTGTGTAAACTTGAACTTTTTTGTGTGTGTGTGTGTTACAGTGGAGCGCATCAAAAAGCAGCATAAGATAGTAAAATACGTATATGATTATTTTGGAATTAGCCTATGTGAACTGTAATGGTTTCTATTTAGACAATAAAAATAAAAATAAGGAAGTCTGTCCGAGCAAGCTAAATTCATACTACCTTCTTTCTTTATCAAATGTGTTAGGTTGAGTTAGATTTGGTGGTTCAATAATGGCCTTTACAGTTGAAAGAGGCTACAGAGGAACCAGCCAACCCAGCAGCAACCTGCTGTGCCAGGGCTGTCATCTGTAAATGCCCGTAATCAAAAAGAACTTAATGGAAGCCACCTGCCAAGCTCTTTTAAAGCCTCACAAAAGAAAGAAAAAAAATCAAAGGGAAAAATCATCCACAGACAATTGTTGTACAAAACATAAGAATACTGCATTACTGGATAACAGTATTGTTATCTTTAATAGATTTTGGATGTTTTGATCTGTGACATGATTTTAATACTTGGATCACTTACATTGAAGACCGATATCTTAGCATTCCGGAAAAACAGTTCGACAGTGGTAGCATCTTTCAAACATGCAACACTCTCGATGTAAAACCTACAGAAAACAGCGACAGTCAATGAGGAACATAAATGAACTCCTATGATAAACCAATACTAACAATCATTGCATATAAAGAGAAAAAAAATACAAAGTAATATAAAGAGTTATGAATGAGAAATTATTGTCAATCTCAATGCCAAATCTTGTGTCTTGCCAAAAGTATGTTGAAGTTGCACCAGCATGCCTCATGCTGTACTGGTGGCGCCCCCTATTGGTTAGCCATTGGACATGCAAATGAGTGAATCTGAACTAACCTGACTTGGAATTTGAGCTCAAGGGGTCCAGTCTTTTTGGAAAAGTCATGGTCCAGCACCCTGCGATCCAGTTGAAGCCAGTTTTTTTGACCCCTGATAAATGGCAATAAGTCTTATTCAATACTTGGGCTAAATCACATAAGAAACATAATGATGTCTTTGAAAGACTTGTAAGAACTATTCATAGTTGTACATACCGGTAATTAAACCTCACATGTTGTGTATGATCCTATATGCGCTTTGTTTGACTGAATGAATGATCAAAAGCAAGTAAGTATTAAAAAAAAAGCCCCATCTAAGCCTTTTGTTCGAAAGCTTGTGAGTTGACAGACTTATATTATAGCAGTTAGAAGTTCAGTTATTATTTGAGGATGTCTGGTTAACGCTACTTCAATCTGTGTAATGAACAGGGATTACATGCTAGTTTAATATTGTAATTAAAGATCAACTGGGGGAGTCTGTATTGTATAGTTGTGAAGTATGCTAATAAGCAATAATAAATACGTCTTTCTATACAATGACAACAAATCACTTCACTAGCTTACCTCTCATCAGTGAAGGAGATTCCAAAATATTCTTTCTCTTTTAGGTTGAAATGTGATGAAACCAGATCCAGGAGATCTCGGGACAACAGTTTTGGCTGTATTAGGGAAACGGGTGTTACTGTTAATAACGTGTCTGTTTTTGATCTATGAGTTTGTGTGGTGACTGGTGAGCTAGCTTTACCTGGACCAGCAGTTCCAGCTGCCTGTCATCTAGCAGAAGCACCTGACACAGCCGGCCCTCCGTCATCTGCCAATGTCAAACACACATCATCTTATTATATACAATATTTGTATATTATTCATTCACATAAATATGGTCATGTATAAAATAGTGTGCACTACAGTTCAAGAGTTTGAATACTGAAAAAGAAATGAATACTTTCAGCAAGGATGCATTAAATATTTCCATTTCAAATAAATGCTGTTCCTTTGAACTTTCTGTTAAATCAAAAATATTAATAAGCACAAATGTTTTCAACACGACCTTAAAGTCTGGATTAATGGCTGTTGAAAAAATGACCAAATCCAAACTTTTAATAGGAGTGCATTTAACATTTTTATTGACATTGTATGTGTGTGTAAGTGCATGTATATATTGAACACACTCTTCCATGACCTCTAATACAGATTTAGACACAATCATAACCTACTGCTATACTTATAAACACTAATCTAATGATGTGAGGAGAGAGTGTCCTCTGATACTGGGTTGATAAATTGGATTGTTTTTCCCATTGGGAAGATTGATCTCTGTGTACAGTCAGCTGGATTTAGATGTTATCTTGGCAGCCTCTTGGCAGGGTCACGTTAGTATTTAGTATTCAACAATGTCAGAGAAAACTGTAAAGCAGTGAAATTATGAACACAATTATTATTTTATTATTATGTACAGAATCTTTTTTCTGAATAGCCTATATTTTAACTGAAGAACTAATTATGTATGAACCTATTTAGAGAGTAGCATTTGATTTAGAATGGGAGAGAGAGAGAGAGAGAGAGAGAGAGACAGAGAGAGAGAGAGAGAGAGAGAGAGAGAGAGACAGAGAGAGAGAGAGAGACTTCCTCGCTCCTCCGTCCTCCATCCCGTGACCCGTAAATTGATCAAACTCAGCCATCTTAAAGGGCATCTCAATTCTCTAATAGCACTGCGAGGAACGAGGAGTGAGGAAGCTTCCTGAGGAGTCATGATCAGGGATAGACAGGTCCTTCTCTCGCATCCTAAGGGGGCGGAGCTAAGACGTGAGGAAAGGAAACAAGGATGCACAAATAAGAAATGAGAAGCACCCCTGACTCCTGAGATACCTTCATCTGATCCATTTTTTGAAGGCAGCATAGATGTATCATTCGCTGCCTTTGATATCCCACAATCCTGTGCTTTCCATTCTCTGACAGTTGTTGTCTGAAAGTTGAGGTCGGTGGTCAGTTTGTGTGTATATGTGAGTTTTTGACCAACATTTTCCACCTCTGATGTTATTTCTAGCGTGTAATTACGATTGTTGTAATTAAATATTTGCTTAGTTATCACCAAAGCACACTCTATTTTGCTGTAGATCATTAAACCATTACGCTGCCTTAGAAGTCTGTCCGAAATCAGTTTCATGAGGTATAGGCCTACCTTCATGCTCAAATACTGCCTACAAAGTCATTGCCCGATAAGGCAGTGAGGCAAGTCAGCTGCCTAAGTTTTCAGATGCATCCAATGTGTGAGAGAGACTTAAACGGGAGGGCCTAAAGAAAAATAAACTGATGTAAACCTAAACTTGTAAGGACACATTGTTCCCTTCCAATACAACGCTTATATTTATTTTTTGGCGGTTTACATCATTCTGTCTTACACAATAGCTGTGCTGCTACATAGCAGAAAGCCCAAGACTGAGCTCTAATGGAATTTAATATAATCTAAGTGAATTATAGTCATGTGAAATTGCAAACTACAAATCTTGTCATTGTCGAAAGCTGCTAATAAAACTATAATTCTATAATCAAACTACCCTCTTATCTCTAATACTGCATTAAATCAATCGCAAAATTAATAACACACACACAATTAACTTTTCTATTTCATGAATTAAAACAGTGATGAGACTGAAGCATGCATGAATTCTGCTTAATTAGTAAGAACCAATTAAACTATCTCTCTTCACCAGATCCACCAGTGTCCATGTACTGATAACATTTGATTAATTAACCAGAATTAGCCATTCTCATGTGAATTAACCAAATTTAATTTCTTATGATTGATATAATATAATATAATATAATAATTATATATATATAAAAAAAATGATTTATACTTAGAATTATATTTCTAGAAGAGAAAAAGTTTCTTAAATGTAATTGTGACTAAACAAGAGCTATAATAAGAACTATTAAATAAGAGAGAAAAAAGCAGAGTGTTAGTCGCTATAAAAAAACAAGGACTTGCATTTAAGCCGTCTTAATGGAGAGAATTATTGGTGTTGTTAATTACACAGGCTCCATTGTCTAAGCTTGGATTAGTCACTATAGAAACCCTTTAAAGGACTAGCCCAGCCTGATAAATGATTCAAGCATGCTTTAATAAAAAAAATAAAAGATCACATTGAACATGCAAGCAACAATAGATCTTTTTGATGTTGCATTCAACATTATTTGGAATTTATGCTTAAGCAATGTTTTGCTTAGCTAAATGTTTAGTTTAATATTTTAATTTTGATTAGAACAATACAACAAGAGTCAATACCTATTTCCATACATTAGAAAAATCTGCTCCACCAGCAATGCAGGAAGCCTTATTGGCTTAGGGTTAAATTTACCTTGCCAAAAACAATGCACTTGAATGTGCATTACACCAGACTCAGCATCAGCATTATTTAAGCTTAATGCGGGATCACTTCCCTGCCCCCATTATACTTTCTAGCCCCCCTAAAAAGCCCTCCACTTATCCCTGAAAAAAAACCATCCACTTGTGTGTTTTCTGCTTGTCTGGTATAGATTTACTCATGCAGAAATCTCCCTTGTTTTGTGTGCTGTCAGACTATAAGGTCATCACTGTGCCAGGCACAGAGTGGCCGCTATATTAGTCTGTTAACTCATGTTGTGGATGAACACAGACAAAAGAGTTAGTATAAAGTTTGGGATCTGTAATGAATATTTAAACTTGTGGCTTTGTACTTCAGTATCTGAAGAGAAGCATAATTGATTTGTATTTGTGAATGAACTAGGCCTATGTGTCTATGGGGGCAGGGAATGAGTGACCACTGATCATGCAAAAAAAGAGGGTCATGTCATGTGACAATGCTCTTGACATAAGGGTCATTCACCCTGAATTATAATCTGAGTTCAAACAAAGCCCCATACTCCCTCTCCAAAAACATACACACATGCTTTTATCTCTATTTAAAAAAATACCACCTAAACTATTATATACCACAAGCTCCAAACCTGAAAACTCCTCAACCCCTGCCATGCTTGAGTGTGATTTTCAAGTCCAATCTTTACACAAACAAAATGCAATCTCTCAGGGAGTCACAAGAAAAACAAAAATATTAAATGACTCAGACCTACCGGCTCTAAAAATAACTTAAAAGAAAAAGAAAAGGAAAAACATCTGGAGAAAAGATCTGTCTGGATATATAAATAATCACCTAACTGTGGAGTGACTCTCAATAAAGTTGTTTAAAGAAATATAGAAATAAAATTTGGTTCAATTTTTATCCTTTTTTACTCAAATTCATCATATGGTTTCAGACCATAAAAAAAAAGAAAAAAAACTTGGAATAGTATTGACTTCTTTTATGTAAAAAAAAAAATAAGAAAAAAAAAGGATTTAATCCATGCACATATTTTTTTTATGAATGCACGTGCCCTCTTAATATTTAATCAAAATAGCTTCCCCTCCCTCTTGCAGCGACATCTCTTCTATTCTCTGATGACGTGTTTACTGGCGTGAGGGCGGGACAACCTGTCATTCACATAAGATCACAGATCTTGCACAGCAAACCACAATGATCCAACAATCCAATCAATCGCTGATAGTCAAAATCCCGCCCTACATTTCTTCTTGTGTGAGAACTCGGATAGGCCTACATCACAATAGGGAAAACAGGACGGTCATAACTTCCGTTTCATGCCACATTTAAATAAGCCTACCACGTCTTTTTTCAAACTCTGCAGACAGAAATGTATTGACAAATAGGGAGTAAAACTGATTATATGTAGTTTTTTTGTCAACAAATGGTCAGTAAAAAGAGGAGCTTTTATCTTCAGAAAATGTTCCTAGTCAACCACAGAAGTTCCATTTTTTAGAATGTAAATTAGGGTTGCCCATTATGAAAAAAAATATTAAAGTAATGCATTTATTTACTGTCAATTCATAGAATG